>NC_133664.1:142706675-142988757 GCF_037893015.1 Macrotis lagotis
ACTATAAGCAAAGTAGATAATTTTGATTACATTAACTTAAAAATCTTTTGAACAGACAAAAACCACTGTAACCAAGATCAAAAGAAATGTAGTAAACTGGGAAACAAGTTTTAAAACTAGCATTTCTGACAACGGACTTATTTCTAAAATATGGAGAAATGAGTCAAATTTTCAAAAAAAAAAAGTCATTCCCTAATTGACAAATGGTCAAAGGATAAGCAAAGACAATTTACATATGAGGAAATCAAAGTGATCCTGTAATATAAAAAATTGATCTAAATCATTTCTTATTAGAGAAATGCAAATTAAAGCATCTCTGAGATACCACCTCACATCTCTTGACTGGTCAATATGACCAGAAAGTACAATGATCAATGTTGAAAGGATTGTGGGAAATCTGGGACATTTATACATTGTTGGTGGAGCTGTGACCTCATCCAACCTTTCTGGAGAGCAATCTGGAATTATGCCCAAAGGGTAATAAAAATGTGCATTCCCTTTGATCCAGCAATGCCACTACTGGGTCTATACCCTGAAGAGATGATGAAAAAGGTTTAAAGTATCATTTGTACAAAAATATTTATAGCAGCCCTGTTTGTGGTAGTAAAGAACTGGAAATTAATAAATGTCCTTCAATTGGGGAATTGTGGTATAATGTATGTCATGGAACACCATTGTTCTATTAGAAACCAGGAGGGATGGGAAATCAGGGAAGCTTGGAGGGATTTCCATGAACTCATGTTGAGTGAGATGAGCAGAACCAGAAAAATACTATACACCCTAACAGAAATATGGGGGTGATGATCACCCCCATATTTCCCAAAGAAAAAGAAGAGCAAGTAGGGAAAATATCTGTATGATGAAACTTTAAAAATAACTGAGGAAAGAAGTGAAAAGAAAAGAAAAAAAGAAAGGGAATGTGGAATTCCAATAATAGTAAGGAGAGATAAGATAGTTTCCTTAAATGGGCAATGTAAAATAAAGAAAAGGGAAAGACAAGAAGTAAATTTAAGAAAATTATAAGTTTCAAGAAAAATCAAAGGAATGTTTCAAACAAAAATGGAAGGAGCTTGAAAGCAGTAGAAGAAATTTAGAAGAGGTGTTAAGAACATCAAAAACCATGATGGGGTGATTACTGATCTAGAGTCAGGTCTTCTGGAGAATGAAATCAAGAGGGCCTTAGGAATCATAAGTACCTGTAAGATTAGTGAACAAAATTCTAGCTGAACTATTAAAAATCCTAAAAGATAATGACATTAAAGTGCTGCACTCAATATGATATCAAATTTGGAAAGCTCAACAGTGGCCACTAGATTGTAAAAGTTCGCTTCATAGATATGAATTCTAAAGAATTTGTTGTTATAGTTATTCAGTCATTTAGCTATGTCCAATTCTTTGTGATACTACTTGGGAGAGACAATGACAAAATACTGGAGTGATTTGCTATTTCCTTCTCCAAATACTAAAGAAAAGTAATCAAAAGCCAGAATTAAGGTAGTCAGGAGTAATAGCAACAATCTCAGGGATACAGATGATAGCACTCTGATGACAGGAACTGAAGACTTAAGAAACATCTTGATCAGGGGAAAGAGGAGCATGTAAAAGCTGACTTGAAGATAACATGATAAAAGCAAGCTAAAATCATAACAACTGGTCCCATCACTTCCTAGCAAATAGAGGGAGAAGAAATGGAAACAATGTCAGATTTTTATATTTGCAGATGGCCATTACAGTCATGAAATTAAAATATGCTTGCTCCTTGAAAGGAGAGGTAGGGAAAATCTGGTCAGTATGCAAAAAATCTGAGACATCACTTTGTTACCAAAGGTCTTTATTGTCAAAGCTATAGGTTTTCCAGTAGCAATGCTTGGGAAAGTTGAGTGCCATGGAATCATTGCCTTTAAATTGTGGTGCTGAAAAAGACTTTTGAGAGTCTCTTGGTGGGCAAAGAAGTCAAATACATCAATTCAGATTGTTCTTTGGAATAACAAATACTGAAGCTAAAACTAAAATACTTAGATCCAAATGAGAAGGCAGGACTCATTGAAAAAGACCCTGAGATTGCAAAAGATTGAAGGCAAAAGGAGAAAGGGATGTCAGAAGATGAGATGTATAGATAATGACATGGAAGCAACAAACATGAACCTGAAATAAAAGTAAAAAATTATCAATTTATAAAGACAAAAAATCAATAATATGGAAGACCAAGATTTCTACTTCTGTGATTATTTTGAATTTCTGGACAAATTTTGTCATTGATAGCTATATTTCTTTAGTACAACTTTTCCAGGATCTAGACTACTAAGCATACCTTGTTGGAAATCAGCTTCATGAGACTAGTCAAAATCAGTGAAATAAATAAATAGTATCAGGATACTAAAGTACTTAAGCCAGAAATATCTGGCACATAGTAGGCATATAATAAATGTTAACTGTCTGATCAACAAAGGAATTGATTTCTATAATTTCTAGTTCTAATTCTTTATTTAACTTTTTGACAAATCATTTTTTCTATATGAAATCCAGATTCCTTATGAGTTAAATAATATGCACCATTTACAAAGCACTTTAATGTTTACAATTAAAGTTTACAAAGTATTAAGGCATTTGATTCTCATGAAAACTTTGACATATAAGATACAGATATTATTTAAAAATTTCATGATAAAAAAATTGAGACAGAAACTTATATTTACCTAAGTTCATGTGACCCAGAATCTGAGTTTGAATTTGATCCCAATGCTTTCTGAGTCCAGTACTCCCTTTTTCAGACTTCCTTAAATGAAGAAGTTGAACTAGATGGTCTTGAACTTTACATTTGTATCATTAGGTGATTCAAAGCAGTTTGTACATTATCTAGGCAGAGATCTTATTTAATTTTTTTAGTTAATTCAATAATTAATGTTAGTAATATTTATTCAGAAGCTCTTAAGTGCAATACCAGTACATCTGATATCATGAAGAATGGCTGGAAGGGGGTATAGTACAACAAAACAAAGGTATCACCTTGGGAGAGCTTATAGTCTGACCTTAGAACTAAAATATAAAGATATATAAAACAGTTTTTATGATGCTTAAATTGCATTTTAATTATGTTAATATTGATACTTGCCTTAATGAATGGTTAGGCTTTATAATCTATATTTAAAACATGTACTATATTCTAATCACTCTGGAATTGTCATGCATCTGTGAGGTTTATAAAGGAATGATAAATAGTTCAAATTCCCATTTAGAGCCTATCCTGGGAAACTTGGCATTGAATTACAAATCAAATAGCAAAATATTTAATTGGGACAGTATAACAAAATAACAGAAAATAATCAAGCAATAAAAATCACTTTCATTTCCTTTCTACACTAAAGACTACAACATCCCAGAGGTTTTGGGGAAAGAAAATTATTTAAAGTCACTCCGTCACACTAGGATAATGTTTAGAAAAATCACATATTGAGATAAGTGAAGGTTAAGTTTTCAGAGCCATTTTTCTTGCTTTAAGTCTGGAAGACTTGCTATTTAGTTCCATTTGTTCACCTCCTAGGGCTCTCTGACAAGGACCAGGAGTACTTTTATTTTTGATATTCCTCTCTACATTTCCTTTCTTGGAGTCTTAGAACTTTGCTGCTCTGCTGATACTCTACATCCCCTTAGATGTCATCTGCACAGAAGCTCTACTATGTTCTTATATCTGTTTCTGCTTTACAGTTTTATAGTTGGAATAAACTTAAAATCTTTTCCTACTTCTAGAGCCACTACTGCAATTGCTTTGGAGAAACATCATTATCATTTATCTTTTAAGGTGAAATGAGTCAACATGCTTGGGAGCTAGTCAACATATTTCCATTTATGCTATTAGTCTCATACTTCAAATGATTTAGTCCTTTTATGCTATATATGCCATTGTATGGCCTTTAGGGTCATAATTACAAAGAGAACTTCTCCAATACTAATTCCTGCTTATATTAAGCCTCTCGATATTAAAGAGAAGTGTTGAGTCCCTTTTCTGGACTCTTATGTTGAATTCCCTTCTGGACTCCCTCAATCTACCCCAGGTGAGTGTTGGAAGGGCAGGAGACAAGGAAGACAAGTTTCTCCCTATACACAAAGGTCTCTAAGTGATCCATTTATTCACTAGAATACAAGTGCTTAAATAGCCTTCCCAAATCCTAATCCACTCCTACTCCCATGGCACTTAGTAAAACTGATGATCAAAGGCACCAGGTGATGACAATTTACAGTATTCCCACACACAATAGTCCCTACTAGAGAAGTAAGGAGATTCCTTCTGCAGCTTGAGGTTTTATCATTTAAACTATCTAAAACTGTGAGGCAGAGACCATTCTATAAGCAGGTATTGGTTCTATAGTAAAGAGCTGCAGTCATTGGTTCCAGAAAATGTGTCATCAATTAGTCAATCAATATGTATTCATTCAATGCTAGGTGCTGGTGTTACCCAGAAGAAGGAAAAATAATCCTATTAGTAAGGAGCTTAAATTCTTTATTTTTTAGGCTTTTGCAAGGGAATGGGGTTAAGTGGCTTGCCCAAGGCCACACAGCTAGGTAATTATTAAGTGTCTGAGGTCAGATTTGAACTCAGGTACTCCTGACTCCAGGACCGGTGCTCTATCCACTATGCCACCTAGCTGCCCCTAGTTGCTTAAATTCTGATGAGGAAAACACATTTATACATCAGAACATACAAAATAAATAAAAGTAGATAGAAAGTAAAATCAAAAGGGATGGCAGTATCAGCTGGAAGGTCTCTTAGAAGAGATAATTCTTGAACTGCATCTTAAAGGAGGTCAGGGATTCTTAGTTTAGAAGGGAGAGAATTCCAGGCATAGATAATGGCCACTATAAAGGTAAGGACGCAGATATGGAATGTGGTGTGAGTGAAGCTACAAATAGGTCAGTATGTCTGGATTGTAGAGTATCTAAAGGCAGTAGAATATAAGATTGGAAGGGTAGAAAGGGAGTAGGTTGTGAAAAGCTCTTAATACCAAAAAAAGGGGACTTTATATTTGATCTTGGTATTAACAGGGCTGCTGGATATAATGAGTAAGGGTTTAGACAAGATGACACAGGCAGACCTATGGCTTAGGAAAACCATTTCAATAACAAAATGGATGATAAATGTAATATAGAGAGACTTGAGTCATGGAGCCTCATTTGAAAGTTGTGGTAATAGTCCAGGCAAAAGACAATAAAGGTCTGAATGAGGATGATGTTTGAGTGGGAGAGAAGACATTCTGAGGTTTGACAAATGATTGGAGATGTGAGATGAGCAAAATAGAGAAGAGTAGAGGATAACATTCAAGTTGTGAATCTAATTGACTTGGAAGAATGGTGGTGCTCCTGTTGGTCCTAGGAGAGTTTAGGTTATATTACATTAGTTTAGTTTTGGGAAAAATGAGTTCTTTTGTAATTCAAGCTAAATTTCAGATTGTTATAGAAGATTCAGTTTGAAACGGTCAACAGGCAGCCAGTGAATAGAGGGCTCTATCAGAAAAGAGACAAAGGGTGAATAGATAGAACTGAGACACGTGGGAAGAGATGAGGTTGTAAAGTGAGAGTGTTAGAGAGAAGAGAGAAGAGGTCCCAAGGAGAGAGTTATAGGTGATTCTCAGAGATGTGGGCATGACATGGGTAAAGATCTTGAGAAAAAAAGAGATTTAGAAGAATCCATCAAAAAAGGAAGAGAATCAAGAACTATCAGAGTTAAGCAAGAGTTTTTTCAAATCATACTTGGGGGGAAGCATTATTAGATTTACATATTTATTTTCATAGAACTGAGTTCAAGATAGAAATTTGAAGTAGATAACACAAGAGTTTATGAAAATGATGGTCAAACAAGTAAAAATTACTCATTTCAGATAGAAATCAAAAGTATAATAATATTTTTATAGGTGTATACCATTTTTGCTTAATTTCTAGCAATTAGAAGTCATTTATGTTATATAAATGCAAATTTCAATCTGTCTTTCTTAAGCTATTAACATCTCTTTCATTTCATCAAGATAGAGCTACATTTATGCTTCTTCTTAACATTTTTTCTCTTCCAATTTGAATTAAGCATTGAATTAAGCACTTTGAATTAAGCATTAAGGACACTGATCACAAAGCTCTGTAGATCCTTTTAGAGTCATACAGCAAATTGTTTTATGGTGCCTTCTAAGTATAAGGGTTTTGAACCAGCCTTGGCTGAAATCAGATTTATTTTTTTCCAGCTCTATCCTCTCTCCTAACCTCCTGCCTTATATCTTCAACTGTCTATTAGACATCTCAAACTGGATATCTTATAACCACCTTGAACTCAACATGTCTAATACAAACTCATTATCTTTTTCCCCTTCCATCCTTTCTAACTACCCTATTACTGGAGAGAGCATAAACATCTCAATCACTCAGGCTCACAACTTAGGGACTATCCTCCATTCTTTACTCTCTCACCCTGTAGTGTCCATTAGTTGCCACTTGTCATCCCTTCTACCTTCTTAACATATCTGGTATATAACCCCTTTCTCTTCTGAGAAACTGTGAATTACCTGATGTAGAGCTTTAATACTTCATATCTTGACAATTTTAATAGTCTTCTAGTTGGTCTCCCTGCCTCAACCTGTTCCCCCTTGTCCAAACTCCATTCAGTTGTCAAATTTATCTTAAAGTATATTTCTGATTATGTCATACTTCCCATTCCCATTAAATTAACTCCAATGATACCTGCAGGATCAAATATATATTGTTGTTTGGCTTTTTAAGTTTTTAATAACTTGTCCCTTTCCTTCTTTTCCAGTCTTCTTATACCTTACTTCCCCCACAAACTCTATGATCCAGTGAAAATGGTCTATTGATTGTTCCAAGACATGCTATCTCCTAACTTTATAAATTTTTTACTGACCATTCTCTATGCCTGAAATATTCCTCCTCTTTATTTTTTCCCCCTGAATGATTTTCTCTTTATTTCACCATTGGCAAGAAATCTTTTCTAATCCCTAATGAATGTCTTCTCATGAAGATTATCTTTAAATTATTCTATGGTCATAGTTTCATTCTTTCTGACAAAAGGGTCTGTCTTTTGATTTTTCTTGTATCCCCAGTACTCTGAATGATGGATTTAAGTGTTGAATAAAATAATAAAAATTCTTTCTCAATAATAGTATGTTTATAATATGGTGACTGAAAAATATAGAATAAACCTAACTACTGTATCATTTTAATTACATATGTGTGATATGGGATGGTGAAGGATGTAAGTCAGTAAGAATTCTTACCTTTGAAGGTAAGAATCATCTGAAATTAAATCATTTGAAATCAATTGTACCCGAAGGCACAATTTAGCAATCTTCAATTTAGGAAAAAAGTCATGCTCTAAAAGTTCTTATACTGTTAGTTTTTTGCAATTCAGAATTCATTTCCACATATACATAATGTTATATATGATAATATTTCCTTACCAATGAAAAACTTATTTAATCCACTGTTCAGTTTACATATAGGATGTTTCATAATAATCTAAGACAAGGATTCTGAGAGTAGAAGACATTGAAGAACGATCCTTAAGTAAACATTTTTACATCTGGAAAAAAATGGCAGGAACTGCATCTCATTTGAAGTACAAGACCTTAAGAGAGTTAGAGAGTCTAAGGTTTTGGGAGACCAAAAGAGATCCCTTTTGTGAAGATCACAAAAGGTATGAGAGAAAGTCAGACTAGAAGTAAGATAGCTCACTTCAATCTGTTATCTGGTAGCTTACAATTTTAATTCATTACTTTTGCTAACTAAATGCTAAAGTCTTGCCTATGATAAGAGTTACAAATCTTTTCAGCATCCTCTATCTTTATTACAAACCCCTTTACAGTCAGTGTCCTCTAAATTTGGTGCCCTGGAGCAAAACTCTGGCCATTTCAAACTGAGGGAAGATAAGCACATTGCTTTCTCCCTTCCTGGGCTAGCCCTAGGGCAAATCTCTCTCTCTCTCTCTCTCTCTCTCTCTCTCTCTCTCTCTCTCTCTCTCTCTCTCTCTCTCTCCTTCTCTCTCCTTCTCTCTCTCTCTCTCTCCTTCTCTCTCCTTCTCTCTCTCTCTCTCTCTCTCTCTCTCTCTCTCTCTCCTCTCTCTCTCTCTCTCTCTCTCTCTCTCTCTCTCTCTGTGTATATGTATTAACATTTACTGTCTCTTTTATCTTTTCCCTCTCATATTCTATATTCTCCATTCTCTGTGCCTTCATTCTGTCCCAAGATTGTTCCACTATATAATTCTAAGGACTGCCCTACCCTGCCCTCAAAAGCTTCATTTTCTTAAATTATTTCCCTTCCTTCTTCTTGAATAAAAGCTCTCCTTCCTTTAGTGAACTAATTTTCAATGAACTGTTAAGAGGAAAGAAACCTGATTTAACAAGTCAATAATAATGTGTGAATGAATGACAGCCTCTTAACCCTTCACATTAAAAAAGATTGTTATCTTAAATGTGTTTCTGATGGATGGTATTTCAAGCAATGCAATATTATGAAGTGAAAGAATTCATAAAGTACTGTGAAGATCAATTTATCCAGGGTAATCATCACATATTCAGGTCAAACTTGGGTATGTTCTTCATAAAGCATCAACTTTCCAAAGTTATTCCCTTTTTGAATAGTTCACTTGAGTTTATGGAGATCTTATCTTTTAAAATTTTATATGATTAAGTGGTCATCCATTATTCACATATTAGTGTGAATTTTTCCAAATGAATTGCTTTCTCTCACTTCTGAGCTTTATTTTGTAAAAATATTTATAAAATAAAAATTTCACTTTTCTCCTAAGGTAGTTCACATGATGTCAGTGGTAACAATGACTTCCAAGAATTTAGGACAGTAGAGTAAAGGCTCTTATTGTTTTTGAATCTTGGAGTACTTTGAAGCCTATGAACCCCTTCTCAGAATACCATTTTTCATTAAGGGAAAGAAATACCAAATTTCAACTGGTGGTTATTCAGAATAAAGATGTACCCCCCCCCCCAATATAAGTTCATGGACCTTCTCATATTTTTCTATGAACACCACTTTGTGGGGATGGGGGAGTGTTTCTATGGATTTCCATATAAAGAATCCCTGCTCTATTTGTAAATACTGGTCACTTGTAAATTGAGAATTGCCTACTGCCATTTTCTTACATTGATTGTATGTGACAACTTTATTTTTTAAAAAGTATTTCCTAACTCAACATTTGTGCATATAATTGTTTGGTTTTCTAATTTTTTTAAAAAAATACCTTATTTATGATCTCCTTGGTATAAGAAGCTCCCAGAAAGACATCTCTCTCTCTTTACTAGTAAAAACTAGCAATCTCTATCTAAAGATACACAATTCAACTATAATTTATACAGTTGTGTGAGAGAGTTGCCTAGGTGTGAAGGAACTGAGAGATATTAAGAGACTTGCTCCTGAATACACAGCTGGGAAGAAACAGAGGGAAAACTTACCTTGAGCTCAGGTCTTCCAAACTTAAAGACTGAATCTGTCTGTTGTACTACACTGCCTTGATCTTGAATTCTAATTCTTCACAATAAAGGTGTAAACTAAGTGGCCTTCCAAATTACAGGTCAGCTAAACAAAGGTTAACTCAAAGGAGCTTCACTTGCTTGGGGTGCAATCACTCTTCAATAAGAAATGAACTCTCTTCTTAGCCAACTCTACTTGACGAATGAGGAAAGCTTTGACATATGAGAGGCTGAGGTAATAACTTAGCTCTTTTCCATTCCAAAAGCTTTTATGCTGATAAATGGAGGCTCAATTCTTAATTCTACAATTCTAATCTCAGTAGCACAATTCATTACTGAAAAATGCCAATATATGTATATATGTGTGCTTTTGTAAACACAGGTAAATTTATTCAGAAGACAAGTTCATTTCTCTTTGTTTACTGTTTAGGTCAAGGCATGGAATTTGTCTGGTAAATATATTCATCGAAGAGAGAAGAACCATGTCTGTACAGGATAGACACATTTTGGTGCCTAAATTTTGATGAATATCACTAGAATCAACAAGACAATATTTTAATTCCCTTTAAGACATCAAGCTCCCCTCACTGCTTTTGAAGTGTAAAGCTTTTCCTTTAGGTGTATATTTGAGAAATGTAGAAGGCATTTTTTTTTTAGCAAGAAAAGCAAGCATAGAATGAAAATCTACAAAACCAGCACTAGAAATAGATTTCAAAACCATGCCTAGTCTACATTGTGACTAAGGCTGAAGCAAGCTAAAAACTATGAGGGTCACAGAAAGGAGAAAAAAAGGCAAAGCAAAGAAAAAATAAAATAAATTAAAACAAAGCGAAGGTAAAAAACTAAAGTAAAATAAAATTTTTAAACAAAGAGTGTGGACCAAATAACAATCTGGTTTCAGAATACTTCTGAAAACATTTAGAAAATTATTCTCAAAGATGTGCTCAGAATTGACTTACCCATCTATCTTTCTTTGTTTTTTCTTTGCTCCTTCCTCTGTTGCTTCCTTCCTTACTTCCATTCCCTTTTCTTTCTTCTCTCCTCTTCCTCTTCCTCCTCCTTCCTCCCTCTTTCTTTTTCTTCCTTATTCTTCTTTCTTGCCTTGGACTTTTCAAAAAAACCCAGAATTTTAGTCCTATCTCTGATTTAGACTAGTTCTATGACCATGAGCAAGGTACTACTTGCTTATCAATTTTCCAGACTAGGAAGGAATATACAGGTACTTTATTCACATTAGGAATAGGAATAGGGACAGGATTTATTTCACAGAGAACCGCCCCCCCCCCCCAGAGGAGGAATCTCCTTCCACTAACACAAGTCAATACTTTAAAGATTAAGTGATTTATTCAGGGTCACACAGCCAAAATTAAGACTTAAATCCAGACTTTTCTGGTTCTTTGGCTAGCTTTTTATCCATCACTACAATATTGCTTCTCATTAACATGAGTGTTCATTTCAAAAAACTCCTAGTAGGTGACATCCTTGAGAATAGGGATTGTCTTTTGCCTGTTTTGTATTCTCACTGCTTAAAACAGTGCCTGGCTCAAAATGCTCAATAAATGTTTATTGATTGATTAAATGACCTTAAATGAAATGTGTGTAGGCAAAGGATGAAGGGAGAAGCCATTGGAATGAGGGACATTGAATCATGAATTTTGACAGGAGACACAGATATTACTCCTAGACTTATGTAAGAAAATGACATCACTCCCAAAGAAGCAGAATCCAGGCAAGAGTAACAAGTAGCTGCTCTTAAAGATTGAGACTCTTATGGAGATCACTGCAGATTGTAAATAGGTCACTCAGTGGATAGAGATATGGGTCTAAAGCCCAGGAGACTTGAGATCAAATTCAGACACTTAGTCATTTAACCATAGTCATTTAACCTCTTTCCTCATTTATAAAATGGGGATAATAAAATTACCTACCTCTAAAGGTAATTGTGAGTAATAATGGGATAACCTCATTAAAAGAAACAATATTGGTCAAGCATTTAACAGTTTCAGCTAAGCTCAGGTGCTCAATAACTGTTTCCTTCTTTTCTTCCCTCTGGTGCTGAGTGTTACATATTATGCAAAGTAGGAAACACTTTGATATGTGTAAAGACTTGAGACATAAAGGTGATGCTCAGATATTTAGAATGCATTATTTAGACATTTCTCTATTTTACTGCTCAAGTTCTCAGTGTATTCTGACTTGGTAAAGAAGTTGGAAGTGAGGGAAATTAAAATTTACCTCCCTCTATTTTCTCAATGAGATTTTTCTAGTTAATAATTAACACCTTTCCTTGGCCAGGCTAGCTGTCTCAATCACCTAAATATTTTACTACATACATACTTCTTCTAGGATAAGGGTTCTTAACTTATTTTGCATTATGGACCCTTTGGCAAGTCTGATGAAACCTATGACCCCTCTCTCAGAACCATGTTTTTAAATACATAAATTACAACACAGGATCACAAAAGAAACCAATTAGTTTAGAATGCAACTGTAAATAAATAAATGAATACACTTATACATACATGAACAACCAAAATTTTGTGTATATGTCACAGGCTTTAGATAAAGAAACACTGCTCTAGAATGAATTTATAATATAAATACATTGAACATATAATAAACAACTACAAGTGTCCAGTTTTCTTGTTAATAAAATCAAACAATTCACATTTCTGGAATACTTTAAGATCACAAACTTCTTCACAACAATATATACCATGATAACTGATAGTTATGAAATAGCCATGTATTCTTTTTTATATATATATATATATATATGTGTGTGTGTGTGTGTGTGTGTGTGTGTGTGTGTGTGTATGCATACACACATACGTAACACATACATATATAGAGATATATGGACAGTTTGCTACACTATTTTTCTTTGACCTGGGTAGAAATTATAGCTTACATCTCCATGCTAAAACAATAAAATGAGATTAAGAGTGTGCAATGGGTAAGAACACAGGACTTGGATTTGAGATTGACCTGAATTAAAATTCCACTCTAATCTATGTGGCCCTGAGCAAAGCATTTAACTCATTTTTTTTTTTGCTTCAGTTTCCTCACTTGTATAATGTATATTACCTCAAGCTACTTTGCAATTTTCTTCTAATGCTTTGCAAATTTCTCTGAATTTTCTAAATTCTAGGTATGATTTTGTATAGACCCCCTACAAATGGAGCCAAAACAGTTGATTAATTCAGCACAAAATTCAATGTCTATATTACACTAAGTTTACATTGTTCATCATTCTTTCCTTCCTAACAAATTATATGTAATTGAAGTACTGCACCAATATAGCCCTCTATTCTTTTTAAGAAAAAAAAGGTCTGCCCTCTGCAATTTGTAAAACATTTGCTTTGCCAAGCCTGTCAATATATTTTAGTTGTTCAGTAGTTTCTCGGTCATGTTCAATTTTTTTTCATAGGGGGAGTTATGAGGCCATGGGGTAAGTGACTTGCCTTAGGTCACATATCAAATAATGTTCTACCCTTCATGGCCCCAACTGGGGTTTTCTTGGCAGACATGCTAAGAGAGGTTTATCATTTCCTTCTCTATCTCATATTGATGAGAGAACTGAGGCAAACTAGGTTAATTGACTAATCCTGGGTCATACTAATAAATGCCTGAGTTAAGATTTGAACTCAGGAAGATGAGTCTTTCTGATTGTAGATCTGGTGTCACTTGGTTGTTGGGATATGTTTCAATGATCTGAAAGTCTAGGAACCTAGACCAAAGGGTGGCTAAGAATCTTGATTATTAAATATATATGTTTCTCTTCATATAGCTAAAAAACTAGAGTTAATTATATTTAATAGAGACTAAAATTAAATACTGTGACAGCTGAGTGGATAGAGAGCCAGATCTAGAATCAGGAAGACTCATCCTACTGAGTTCAGTTCTGGTCTCAGATACTTCCTAGCTGGTTGACACTGGGCTAATCAAAATCCTTGTTTGCCTCAGTTTCTTCATCTGTAAAATGAGCTGGAGAAATAAATGACAAAACAACTACAGTAATCTTTGTCAAGAAAATTCCAATGAGTCACAGAGAGTTGTACATTACTGAAAATGACTGAACAAAAAAAAAGCAAAACAAAACCTAACAATACTTAACATATGTGCACCTGGACAACCTCCATAACCACCAACTACCAATTCTACCAATTTATTTTTCATTTTCAAGGTGTAGATTGTAGTAACAAATGTGTGCATGGATGTATACATAGAAATACCATTTTGCCAAGTTGGGCTAGGTTTACTTCTTCCTTAATGTAAGCTTTTCTCTGCATTGATGCCATAGGATCTTTGATTCCTCTCCTCCTCTTACCTAGATTACATTGTCTTCAAATGGATAATAACATTTACGTAGACTCTTACACCCTGAAAAAGTTGGGGAAATAGATCTGAGAAATTCAGAAACACTTTAAAACCTGGCCTTAATGAGTTTCTCAACTAGAAATCTAGAACTCTATTTAGATTCTCATCCTTACATGACTAGGGTAGTTAGCAAGTTGAGGAAGAAAGGATTCAGTAAGACAAGGGGAAAGGAAATGAGAAAACTCAGTTTTATTCAAGTATATTTTCAGGGTAAGACCAGAATTAACTTTTGATTTCTGAAAGTTAGTGCATTCCAAACCCACCCAATTAGCTTTTGTTATAGTAACGCCCTATATGTATGTTTCTTAGTCATATTTAGCAGTATTAAACTTGTTATGATCCTTTCATTTCCAGGGAATGAGACAAGAAAGAAAGGAAAAGTTGCCCCTAAGACAAACTAACATTGTGAGAACACAGAAGCAGAAAGACAATAAGAAATCAACAGAATATTGTGATACCATAATGTCAATTAATAGCATCTGTTACTAGATGAAAAGTATATGATGATAATAATAAGCAACATTAACATAGCATTTCCATAGTTTTTACCAATTTTATTTTCACAACAAACCTTGAGAAGTAGGTACTATTATTAGGTACTATTAATATAACCATTTTAAGCATTAAAAAACTGAGATAGAGAGAGGTTAAATAATTACCCAGGGTCATTCCCTTAGCAAATATCTTAGATAGGATTCAAACTCAATCTTTCTGACCCTCAATTTAGCACTCCAATTCTCTGCCACTGGAATCTGAATTAAGTTCTTATCATATTGCTTCTCTTTAGTAAATGGTGGGAACACAGGTAAGGAGTGAAGAAGGCAGAAAGAAGGAAGGATAGGAGTAAGTAAGGAAAGAAGGAGAGGAAAAAGAAAGAAAGAAGAGTTGGAGGGAAGGAAGAAGGGAGAAAAGGGAGGAAGCAAACAAATAAAGGAAGGAAAAAAGAAACAAAGAAAAAAGAAAAGAAATTAAGGAAGAAGAAGAAAGAAAGGGAAGGAAGGATGAAAAAAGCAGGAAGGCAGGTAATTAGAAGTGGGGGTAAGGAAGGAAAAGAAACAGAAGAGAAGGTAGGAGAAAGGATAGAAGAGAGGGTGAAAAAAGGTGAAGGAAGAAGGGAGGTAGTAAAAAGGAAAAGGAAGAAAAAGAAGAATGAAGGAAGGGACAAAGAAAGAGAAGGAAAGAGAGGGAGAGGAGAAAGGAAAGAATGAGGGCAGGAAAGGAGGAAGAAAAGCAGGAAGGCAATCAGGAAGGCAGGAAGGATCTGTACTAAGTACCTACTATGTTTTGGGAATACAAAAATAAAATAAAATAAAATACAGTCCTTGATCTTAGCAAATGGGGGTGACAATAAATAATGGATGCTTTAGCTGGAAGTCAGAGAAAAATACCCATTGGTACTCAGGGTGTAGCAGTGAAGGAGATAATACATATTTTTAGTATATTAGTGTAATAGTACAAACTATATCAGTTTCTGGTATTGAGCCATTTGACAGTGCCAAAGATTTTGGCATTGAGAATTTTCTCTTTCAGATTCTTTAGTGGTTTTGGCATTCATTAGATTATTTCATGGTATCATAAATAATAATAATGCTATAAGGTCAAAGGATTGAAGGCTTGAAAGGGCCTCTAGGACAACTACTTTATTTTAGGAGAAAGAAAAGTCAAACAAAAAGAGAAATTAAAGAACTTACCTAGTGTTATAGGTGTAGTAAATAGAAATGCCACTATATAAACCTGGGACCTTTAATTTTACTATTCCATATTTCCATATTAGCATAAAATATGAAACACACAGAATAAGAATCTTAAATAATTAAAAATTTTAAAATCTTCAATAATTTAGTCATTTTTTTCCTGAATGGGATATGAAGAAAAGGAAAGTTTCCAAGGTAAAACTCACTAGAAGATATGATAGAAATATGGAGGTAGAGACTAGACTAGTTGATCACATATGTAGAATTGCCTAGTGAGGAACATCCCTCTATCACGTAGGCTGACACCACTGTAAATTATAGTCATAGAAAGTTGCTAGAATAGAGGAGTCAATCTTAAATAGAAACAGGAACCACTAATCTGTACATAACAATCCCTGGGGCTACACCATAACAGTTTTTAAAAGTGATATTATCTATATTCATTCTATTTTGATTTATTTTGTTAAATATTTATCAATTACATTTTAATCAGATTCTGGTAGCACTCAGGAGTGTAGGGGGTCATGTGGCCTTCAGGTTGAATGTTTGTCACCTTTAGCCTGGAAACTGAGAGGTAAAATGATTGGCCAGTCTATGTCAGAGATGCAGCTTTAACTCATATCTTCATGTTGGTTCTCCATCCAATATATACCATGCTGCCTCTCTCTCTATAAATATAATTGCATTACATCTTGCCAGAACAAAGGATTAAGGATTTTTCTCTTTGGGAAAAAATTAAGCATTCCCTTAGCAGCTAAAATTAAACCATTGCTTGAGTTAACCACTATGATCAGTGAAATGTGTGGTTTCTATGAGTGATGCTAAGACTGAAAGGAAGTAATTAGGTGCAGAGCAGTGGATAAGGGCAGCACTGTCTGTAATCCTGAACTATGTGTACCTCAGCGAGGTCACGCCAGTGAATTAGATAAACAATACAGGGGAAGGGCAGCTGTCATTGGCTCAGCAATCAAATTCCACCTCTTTTGAATGGGAGCACAAGAAGCCAACAGAGTCAGTGGAGAATTGAACTAGTGAGGCTATACCAATGTAAGTTGAAGATCAATTTTACTTGTGTAAAGGAGAGTGAAATTGTTAACACAGAGTACCATGTTAGGATTGTTTTTTTCCAAGAGAGATGAGGAAAGGAATTATATAGTGTAATTCTGTAATGCAAAATTTCACAGTTTAGATGTCATTTCTTAGGTGGTCAGAATGATTTACATGCTAAAAGCAAATTACATTATCTGGTGAAAAATAATAACAGTGTATTCTCAGCTGCCTACTCTTGAATTCTCCATCTGATGTTCCTTTTTAATTGGGAGTATTAGGTCAGCTGGCTAATAATTATGGTGTGTAATGCTTGCCCTCTAAATCTTACATATGGTATTTCAAGTATTTATGCTCAGTGAGAGCAGATTCTTCATGATTAAATTCCAAGTCCTAATCAAATAGGAATGTGGTAAATACCTTGCTGAGATAAACAGTAATCATTCTCTTCTGGTGAAGGAAAATTTATAGCCTCATAACATTCTAATTATATTTTACATTAAAATAATTCCTTGGATCGGAGGTCTTTAACCTTTCTAGGGGGGTGAGCTACTGTTTACTTCCCTCAAGATTAACAAGAAACCTGTGAGGATGGTGGGAGGCATCTCATGGTGAAGTCCTTGCTAATAACTCTTTGTGGACATAGCTTCATTGCAATGGACATTTCAAGCAGGGGAGGGCAAGGCTGTCTGGAAGCAAGATCCAAAGTTCTGTCTAGGGCTAAAAGGATTTTAAATGAGGGGGGAATTATTACAGCTGGTTCTGCCTGCAACATTTTTTGGAACTACTATGTATAATGACACCTTAACATTTATTTAGCGTTTTGTATATTTCATTTGATCCTTATAATATCCTTGTAAAGAAGATAGTATGAGCATTATTCTCTCCATTTCATAAGTATGGAAACCAAAAAGGTTTTCCTGGTGTTAAATTCCCTTAAAAAAAGACAATCCTTTAACATAGACTAAGCTGTGGACCCTGTCAGCTTTACACATCTTTTTTTGCATCCCAATAAATGAATGCTTTGGGAGTGAAATGAGCTTCACTGTTAGCATCAGCATCTTCTACCTCCAACATACACATCATTCCTTTGGCACTTGGAAGGACTGAGGAACAGATTTTTTTGAAATTCACTTGATTCCAATCAGAGATAAGGGGTGAAAAGCAATTTGCTAATCTTAGGGCAGTTAGTAGTTTGAAATGAGGGACTTTAAATTAATATTGGACATAGTTTTAAAAATATATTTAAATCTTAACCTGGGAATTTTTAACTTCTGTTGCTTTCCTGATTAGGGTGTGGTGACTCACAGTCCTGGATTATTCACCAACTGAACTGTGGTTTTCATTATCATGTAGTCTTTCTAGTCACTACAAGATGGTAGGTAGTAGAGATAGGTGCAATTGGAGCTGAAAAACCCAGATAGCAGAAACCCAACAAATGGTGAGAAAGGCTGCCTTGGTAATCTAGGATACATACATACATATATATATATATATATATATATATATATATATATATATATATATATATAAAATAAAACAAGTAATGTAATTCCTAGCTAAGAGATAATATACTCAACAGAGTGAGTAGCAAAGACATCAGCTACCTTACAGTCTTGGACATATAGGTTATCCTCTGTAGATATATAGCCTGTCCAGATGTCCTTCTGCAAATGCTGTTGTTGCTTATTCATATATGTTCCATGGTCCCAGATGTTCTAAATTTGGTACCTCTGGGGATATGTGTTCTTTACATATATGCTTTCCTCCACTAGTGGTATTTAATAATTTGTTGGAAAGTAGTATGCCATATTTACCTATTTATTTGTTATGCTGTTTGATTAAATTAATTTTATTTTGAACCAATATGTCTCTTGGCTAGCTGGTAGAAGTAAACTAAGCATCTTAGGTACTCATGAGTTGTATTTTAAATCAGTCATAGGATCATAAACTTAGAATTTGAAGAAGTTATCTAGTCAATCATCAATTGACAGATAAGGAAACTGAAACCCAGAGACATCAATAACTTACTTGATGGCAGAATCTATATTTTAATTCAGATCCCATAATTCTAATTTTTATATTCTTTCTGTTATAAAATGTCACACAGGTATTTCAAAGGATGAGAAAGATTAAGTGACTTGATGATGGTTACACATTAGCAGAGCTAAGATATGAATCCAGAGATTTAGATATAAATGTTTGTACTTTCTCCTAGATTATAGTTTCTTAAGAATTATCCCCTGGTTACAGGGAAAGTAAACAAATTGCAATCTTGCAATGGACAAAGTCCTATGAAAGTTACTGTTGTCACACTTTAGGAGAGCTTTTGAAGTACCATTAGGTTTCCTTGTAAAAAATTTCATGGTGTTGTGATTTGAATGATCATGTTAAATTAAACATTATCTAGGGGTATCTAAGGGGATAAAGCACTGACTCTGGAGTTAGAAGGAATTGAGTTCAAATTTGGACACAGACACTTAAAAATTAGCTGTGTGACCTTCAGCAAGTCACTTAACCCATTGTGTTGCAATCCCCTCCCCCGCCACAATATCTAGCCTTTCTCCTTCCCTCTTAAAAAACCCAGCTCTTTTTTTTTTTTTTTTTTAGGTTTTTGCAAGGCAACCGGGGTTAAGTGGCTTGCCCCAGGCCACACAGCTAGGTAATTATTAAGTGTCTGAGACTGGATTTGAACCCAGGTACTCCTGACTCTAGGGCAGGTGCTTTATCCACTACGCCACCTAGCCGCCCCAACCCAGCTCTTTCTATACATAAATACTCATGAATTTTACATAAATACTCATGAATTTCACTATTTAATATCAAGTTCTCAGATAAATAGGAAGGTTGATAATTCCTGATCAAGTGAATAGATCACATATACACATACATAAAAGTGTAAGTTGGGACATATACTCTTTTGTTCACTTAAACAATGACTTACTACTTTATATTAACATTGTTTACAATATGCTACAACACCAGGTTGATTTGGTTAATTTAATAACCAACCATCCCAGTCTATATTCCTGAATTAACCCTTTGTTTCACTGAATTAAGGTGGTCTCAAGCACATCCTTTAATCATCATCACTATAGCTACCACCACCACCACTGTGATTTAAAATGTGATAACTCATCCAAGGATTAGACTGAAGTTTACTTTTGAACTATCTATGAAAAATGGGATCTGTTAGATAAATCACTATTGTAAATAAGATTATCAAAGGAATACTTCTTAAGAAAATATATTTTTTAGGAAGCCTCAAATATTTTAGAAGTATCTACTTAGCAACAAGTAACATGCAAACCATGCTTCTATTTATTAATAGAAACCTGTCTTATTCTAGTTTAATCATTGCATGACTTGGAAGGGATAAAAATAAAGTTGTCTAATTCAGTAATTCCAACATTCATTAAGGTGAATTATTCTTCCCTTGATTAATCCAAACTGGGTTTTACTCTCTGTAAAAACATTCATGTTCACTAGTGGATCTATGAAAGCAACATAGCAGATCTGGCAAGCCTGGGGAGATTAGGGTCAATGAAATGTAGCTTAGTTAATCTCTTTATGAACTTTCACAAGATAAAAACAAGGAACTGACTTTATTCTTTGTTGCTTTTTACAAGAGGAGAGAATTGAAAATTTGACCAAAGGGAGCAGTGAACTTATAAAATATAAGTGTTTATAAGAGTAAGCAGCTACTTTTCTATTTACCATTATGTTAATTTCTTTAGAATCTCACTTTGAATAATGTAACCTAATATTTTGGTTCAATGAAAAATCAATAGAAAATATTTTTATACAATCAATTCTACTATTGCCTTCTAAATATATTTTCTTTAAACATTTAATACAAGTATTGAACAATCCCTGCAGAAAGTATTTTGCTGCTAGCATTAGTATATGTTATTGGGAACATGTACAACAGATTTTTTAAAGTGGTTTGAAGATTCCATGTAACCAGCATGTATCTGGGTCACTGTGTGCAGAGGGAATGCAAATTAATTTGAAAACTAACTTAAGCAAGATACAATTGAGAAGGTTCAATGCCCCCTGTGCAAAGGCCCATTTGATGTATTTATACAGTTTAGTTTTAGGAAGAATATTTTTCTGGATACGTGGATTTCTATGCTTTCTTTCTGTCAGAAAAGGAATGCTACATAACCCAACACGTTTCCATTTTTGCCTTAGCTGTCAGCAAATTTCAAGCTAAATGCAATGTCCAGTTTTACTAATCTACTCATTTTATGCTTCTTCTAGATGAGTTCTAGTCTGGGTTGTATCAACTGTCTTACTTTGCTCCACGTTTTTAATTTGTCAGCCTTCGTAGATTCACTTGGAAGTGAATATATGAGTTAAGAAGTTAGCTTGGGGGCCTCTAGGTGGTGTAGTGGATAGAGCATGGGCCCTGGAGTCAGGAGTACCTGAGTTCAAATATGATCTCATACGCTTGATAATTACCCAGTTATGTGACCTTAACTTAACTCCATTGCCTTGCAAAAAAAAAAGTTAGCTTAACTACAAAACAAATTATAAAACATGAATTCCAAAGTAAAATATAAGTGACTTTTGAATCTCCCACTGTATGGATCATCCTTGCTACTATTTCCCTATTTCAGGGTATTTGCTTAGAAATATCATCTAAGTAAGCCTATTTAATACCAATGCAATTGGTTTGTATAGAAGATTCAAGTAATTGAACCATAATATTGTCAAACAAACAATTTTTCTAACCCATTCAATTATTGGTTTATCATTAAATTCACTGGCATTCTAGGAATAGTACTTGTGCACAAATGAGTAACTGCCCTGATGATTTTCACATTGGCTCACCTCAGTTTGTTCTAAATTGATAATCTTTTAACATTATTCTCACAGTCATCTTATTATATTTTGAGAAAAAAATAAAAGAAAAAAACCCTAAGAGTCCAAAGTCTAACTTTCTAGTCTTTTAAGTCTAGGGAGTCTTTCTTCTTGTGGCTAAAGAACTCAAGCATAACCATCAAGGTCATGATAATAATGACCATGTAAGACAATATGTATGTTCCTTGCTTCTTAGACATTGAAACTTTTCTTTCAAAAGTGCAGTCTGGAACAATCTGCACTCAGTGCCAACCTTGAAGGAATCATAGATTCTGTGTAAATGTTGAAAGTGGTCCTCATTTATTCACAACAATACATGTTATTATGAAACACTGTATATATATATATATATATATATATATATATATCAGATTGCACAAATAATATTCATCACAAATATCTAGGATCTTTGGGTTCATGTTTTCATTTCTGTTTCTTCAGAATAGCACATGGCATAAGTTTAGACCCATGCTTGGAGAATGAATGGGTGTTCCATAAAATATGGATTAAAAGCACATAGGTATACAAGAGATAACATGATAATTCATCATATCAGTAAATTAACAAACTTGAGAAAGGGAAGGAAGTAAGCCTATACATGTATATATACTTTTGTCTATGTATTAGAATACATGTTCTTTGAAAGCAAACACTTTGTTTTTGTCTTTCTTTGTGTTCCCAGCACTCAGGATACTACCTAGAATATAGTAAGTATTTAATGAATGTCAACTGACTGATGTAAAGATGGATGGTACACAGAAACTAGTCCTCAAAGATGTTATTATCTAGTTGTACATAGAAGAAATAATAAGTTCCAATATGATACTGTATTATTGGAAAGACTGTGTATTCTTTTTTCTTTTTGCAAGGCAATGTGGTTAAGTGGCTTGCCCAAGGCCACACAGCTAGGTAATTATTAAGTGTATGAGGCTGGATTTGAACTCAGGTACTCCTGACTCCAGGGCTGGTGTGCTATCCACTGTGGCACCTAGCCACCCCTAGACTGTGAATTCTTAAAGAGATTTTGGCAGCAGAGTTCAAACTTTGGCAGATTTTACCAACAGAAATACCTTTGAGTAAGCTCCTGGTGTCGTGTCTGTTGTTCAGTAGTTTTATGTTAGGCATTAATATAGAACAGTTAATTACCAAAAGGTTGTTCATAGGGTGTTGAATTTTTTTTGATTTGGTCTTAGTGAACCATAAAACAAAGATATAAAATAGTTCTTGGTCTTCTATTATCCTCATGCTTTTGCAATGATGATGGCAGAGTAATGGGGATAGGGGAAGAAGGTTGTAAGAATTAAGTGGTTCTTCGACTATTTATAAGTATCAGTTTTACTCTGCGTACCCTTAACTCCTAATCTTTATTCATCTACATAAATTAATAATATTTCTAGAATACCCAAAAATTCACCTTGACATCTGTACTATAAAAGAATCCAAAAGACAAAAAATTCAGTCAAATGAGAGTAAATCCCCAAATTCTCTACAAAGAAGTGAATAAGGCAAATGATAAAATTAGCTCTATTTCATGCTCAAAGGCAATGAGAAACATTAAAAAATAAGTTACTCTATCATCCTGTCTTAAAGTTCATGGTAAGTTAAGCAAAAAAGACTACTAAGAAGATAATTACCACTCATCCACCAATATTTTCTTTATATGTTGAAGAAATAAAAATGTCTATAAAATCTTTACAAGCTTTTCTAAGCTAAGTTACTATATAACTGAATACTCGAGAACTTTGATGAGAAGAGACACAGGGAAAGAACAATCAAAAACAATGTTTGAGAAAATACACTTTTGGAACAAGAAATGCATAGGTGTTAATTAAGTCATACATACTAATTAAAAGCTTCATGTCTGTACAACATGAATACTTTTAGCAAGAAGACAGTCAAAAAGCATTGGATATGGGAAGGACAAATTATATTATAAAATATGACATTAATTATATTTTAACAAAATATAACAATTTCACAATCAGTTCTTTTTTGTTCAAATAGTTAATTGGTTACAGTAAAGACTCAAATCAATACTAGAATCTAAAAAAGTTGGGCAGTTAGGTGGCACAGAGAATAAAGTGCTGGACCTGGAATTAGGAATGTGAGTCTTACTGAATTCAAATATAGTACCAGAACTTTATTAGCTGTGTGACCCTGGCTAATAATTTACTGTGTTTGCCTTAGTTTTCTCATCTGCAAAATGAGCTTTTGAAGGAAATAGCAAAACACTCCAGCATCTTTGCCAAGAACAACCCAATTGGGGTCATGAAGAATCAAACATGACTGAAGAATAATTGAACAATAAAAGAAAAAAAAAGATGAGAGCAAGAGGGGATACTGTGTGTAATTCTAGCACCTTTGACCAGTCTCATATGTTTAAAGTGTAAACTTCAGACAAATGTCAAAACTATCAATACTTCTTAGAGTTCCTTAAATGATGAGAGCCCTCTAAAGAAGGAATTTGAAAGTATAAAGAAACCTCCTTAGCTAGTGATCACTTGATTTCCTTGTGACATCAAGAGATGTGATGGTTACTGTTGTTTATCTAGTTGTTCAATTGTATCCAACTCTTTGTGTCCTCATGGACCTTACTATACGTGGGTTATCTTGGCAAAGATACTGGAGTGATTTGCCCTTTTCTTCTACAAGTGCACTATCTGATTAGAGTAAAATCCATTTGCATAACACTATGAAAGATGAAGATGAAGAACTTGATCAGTTCCCAGATTATGAAGATTATAAAACCAATCTTAGAAAAACATGAAAAAGAATATGAAAGAAGAGTTGGCTTTAAATCTCAACTAAACCAGATTATCCTGGGAATACATATAAATGAGATTGGAAAAACAACAAATAACTACAAAATAGGGCAGATTATTTCTAATTATATTCCATTTTCATTAGTGGCAATAGTAGAACCACTACATGTGTTTGCAAACAATTTAGCAATTTTTACGTATGTAAAAAAGTGATATTGATCATTGTGAGATAATACTGAATTGAATAGCCCTATTTGATTTTTTAAAAAATCTTAGCTAAAGGTGATACAATTTTAAAAATTACATCATTTGATTTTCACAGAATCTCTGTGAGGTGGATGTTATAATTATCCCCCTTTTACTGATTAGGAACCTGAAGCTAGGAAAGGTTAAATAACTTAATTAGGGGCACACAGCTAGGAAGAATTTGAGTTCAAGTTTTCTTGTTGCCACATCCAGTGTTCTTACTCATTGTGCTATCTAAACACATCAACTAGCATTTATTATCCATTCATTATATGCCAAGAACTTTGCTAAGCATTGGAGGTAAAAAGAAAGACCAAAAATAATCCCTGTTTTCTATGAGCTCAAATCTAATGGAGGAGACAACATGAAAACAATAAACAATACTAACAAGATATATACAGGACAGATTACAGAGTTATATCAAAGGAACCAGAAAGGCCTCTTACAGAATGTATAACTTAAAAGGTGATACTTGAAAGAAGTCAAAGAAGTTAGGGAGCAGAGATGAAGGCAGAGGGAGTGAGGGAGGGGAAAGAGAGATAGACAGAGGGACAGAGAGAGAGAGAGAGAGAGAGAGAGAGAGAGAGAGACAGAGAGAGAGAGAGAGAGAGAGACAGAGACAGACAGACAGACAGACAGACAGACAGAGACAGAGAGAGACAGAGAGACCAAGAGAGACAGAGGAGAGAAAAGAGAGAGAAAAACAGAAGGAAGGAAAGAAAGAGACAGAGGGGGAGAGAGACAGAAAGAGAGAATGTCAGAGAGGGAGAAAGACTTGTTAATTGTAGTTAATTGGTTAGTTCTGGGCTTGGGGGGCAGCCAGTGAAAACACTCAGAAATATGGGATATTGTGAGTTAGGACCAGAGACCAGTGTCATTGGATCACAGAGTATGTGAGAAGAGAGAAGGGTTGCAAGGTATACAAAAACTGGAAAATTATTCCTATCTCACAGGATTTTGTGAAACTTGAATCAGATAAAATATGTAAAGTGCTTCACAATATTTGAATCATTCTATAAAAGCTAGTTATTTTTATGGTTTTTTAAATGCATTGTAATGTTTTTGGAATAGCTCAGTACCCAATTTCCAGTGACCTGAATTTTGTCTGAGAGTTTTGCATTGTTCAAGTTGATTCTTTGATCCCAAAGCATTCACAAAGCATCACCTAATGGAATAATCAGAGTCTATAATCTTTATTGGCTAGTCAGGATGATTTTCCTCAAATATGGAGGGGAATCCCACTTTTCTCCACAAATGACATCCTTCTAGGGGCCAATTTATGATGATAATCTGATAGAAGCCATACAGATTGGAGAGAGTGATTACTACCTGCAGCCCCTGGGGGCATTCCTTGAACTCATATATTTATTCCCCTAAACAATACTATCCCATGTTTGAGGTATTCTATGAATCCATGTTCACTCTAAACTACAGCATATAAGCCTTCACTGATGTGTTTACTTGTTCTGATTGAAGATCATAATTAATTAAAAAGGGTATTTAATAAAATTACATGTTGAGAAAAGTATCAGTAAAACAATTAACCCAAAAACTTATAGAACAATCTCCTACAAATCCTTGCACTCTGGGAATAGTGAGGCATATATTAAGGGAAAGGTTCACCCACAAAGGCCAAGGTACATACACAAAAACACAAGTTTGACTAAAGATCATGCATGAAAGAATGACTCAGATCTCTAGTATTGTGACACTATTTATGTCTTCTGGTAATATAATGTCATTGAACTCTTTATTGGGCTTATTTCTAGTTAATGTTGTGGAGTTCAAAGTCCACTTCTGGGAAGTATTCTTCACCAAGATAGTCTCTCCTGGATACATAACATAGAACCTTTACCACATGTTGCTTCTTAATGATATTTTTTGCTACTACTATTTGGTCACTGCCAGTTAAGTCTGACTAGGCAGAAAGCTGTAGAATCTCTTTCCTTTTCTAGTCTTTGACTTCACCTAGAATTTCTCATCTGAGATACTATCTTTTCCCTATAAGATAAGAGCACACTCTGCCATCTCTGTTTTAACTTAGATCCTGTGGCTTGAGAAATACATCTCTTTCAAGAAGACAGCCCTAATATACTTAGTTATTAAACTAAGGAAAATAAGCAAACAAGGTCTTAGAGGCTTCTTCTCCCATAAGAAGGTTTGGTCTTTTCTCAAAATCTTCACCAAAATAGTTGTTACCTCTTTCAAATGGAATCTTTCCAGGTGGCAAGTTTTTTGGAAAATAGTCCAAGTTAGCTAATATCCATAAAATTAATCTCTTTTTAAAATTCTTTTTCCTAGTCACTAAAAACAATGTATCTCTCAGAGGTCTAACTCTAACCTGGTGTCAGAAACTCCAAGAAATTGGATGCAGAACTTTTTGGATATCCTGTGTTATCAAGTTATTTTGATGGAAGTAGAGGGGAGCTTTGCCACAAAGTTCCTACAGAATCATATATATGTATCTGATCTAATATAATCTTTTAAAATTATAGAAATACTTTGTATGTTAGTCAAATGAATCAAGTCACCATTAAATTAAGGCTAAATTACAAACTCATTTTATTCCCCGTATAGGATTATTCTTGAGCTTTCATACAAATAGGTATACAGACTGAGTATCTGTTTTGACATTTCCCCAGAAAGAACATATGATATTAGTTAGTTCAATGAGTGTTTTGTATGCTGGAAGTATTCACTAATTATCAGCTGAATGATTAAAGTTAATGGAAATTGTTTCAAATATTGAAGCATTTGGGGAGGGGGATATTTGTGACAGATTCAGTTTTCTTCCTCTCTAAACCATAACCTTAAATTATAATCATACAATTTTTCATGATATTTTAGAACATTCAATTTAATAATTTTTTATTCAATGGCTACTACTACATGTTAGGTAATAATGTATTGGAGATACAAAGATGAAGAGAAATTGTCCTAGACTTCAAGCAATTTCTGCTCTTTTTGAATGAACTTATTCTCTAACTTTTGATCTCTTCATGTTGCAAAAGTTTGCAGTAAAATGGAGCAACTGTTTTGCAAAGAGAATTCATTTTTCCATTTTAAATCCAAATATATTTCCAAGTTCTGCTTCTTATTTGAGAATTTTGACACTGCTTTCATTGATCCAATTCAATTTACTTCAATTCAATAAATAGTTAAATTTCTACTAAGCTAGAAATACTGGTTCTGGAAGCATAAAGACAAAAAAGAACTAGTTCCTGGCTTCAAGGAGTTTCTTTTCATTAACTATGCAATAAAATATTTGATTGACCTTATGAGGTACTTTAATTATTTTTAATAAATGCAATTAATTATACATTAAATCTTCAACAAATGACTTTGTTTATGAGTAATTTTTTAAAATTTCTATTTCTCTTAATAATGTATTTGAAGATGATAAAATCTTACTTTTGCTTCTAGGTAATATAGTTCAGTTACTGTTCATATGGCACAAACTAACACTACCCTGTATTTTAATATTTCATATTTAATATTATACAATTTTCTCTGTCAGTGATGAACATTAATTGTATCAAATTTAATACTTAACTGAATTGGTACACAGCTTGAATATTAAACTATTTTAAAATCCAAACTGATACTCATTTTAGATCTTTAATTCTTTTTTAAACTGTAGAATTAAGTAAGTCTTTCTGTGATTGCAATTAAAGACACTCCTGTAGTCACAGATTCTTAGTATCACAAAATTTAAGGATTGGATGGGACTCCAGCAACAACCTAGTATATCCCATATATTAAAGAAATTCCTTTTATAGCATTCATGGGAAATCCAGTTTCTCCTTGAAGATGTCTATGATGGGAGAATTCACCATCTCATGAAGTACCTTTGGGAAAGATTTGAATTGTTAGGAAGTTTTTCCTGACAATCAAGGCTACATTTTCCTCTTTGCATCTTCCACTTATTCTTCCTCACTTAGTCTTCCAAAGCTTCTGATCAATTCATCCAAATCTTCAAACATTTGAACAAAATTTTCATACTCAGGGGTCATTCTCTAAGACTCAGAGGTCATTCTCTAGACATTTAAGGTCATCAATATCCCTTTTAAAAGTTGGGTTGCCCAGAACTGTTTGGTGTGAGAGGGTCAGCAGTGGGACTATCACTGCCCTCTTTTTTTTTTTTATTTGCAAGGCAAGGGCTTAAGTGGCTTGCCCAAGGCCACACGGCTAGATAATTATTAAGTATCTGAGGCCGGATTTGAACTCAGGTACTCCTGACTCTAGGGCCGGTGCTCTATCCACTGCACCTTTTAGCCTCCCCTATCCCTTGCCTTCTTAATGAAGCCTAACATCACATTCAGCTTTGGGGATTGACACCTCATATAACTCCTAGATCATTTTCAGAACATTTGCTGTCTATGTCTCCCTCAACTTATATTGGGAAGTTGATTCTTTTTCTTTTTGTACTTAAACACAAGACTTTAGTGTTACAACTATTGAAGTTTATTTTACTAGATTTAGCCTGTCAAACTCCTTTTTGAACTTAACTTTGTCAGCCAGCATATCAGCTTTTCCTCCCAAGTTTGGTCATATGGAAATTTGATAAGTAGCCACATATGTTTTTATTTAGATAAATGATAGAACCTTAAAAGAAAAATGACCAGGAATAAATCATACTTCACTGGAGATCTCTTTATTGTGTACTATTAAAACATTAAAAATTACTCTGAGTCTGACCAAATGTGTACAGTATCATATAATCTATCTCTCAAGATCAATAAAATTGTGATTCAAGAATAAAGGTGTAATGTGCCAACTTTTTATTGTTCAATCATTTTTAGTCTTGTCTAATATTTCATGACCTCATTTAGGGTTTTCTTAGCAGAGATGCTGAAGTGACTTGCCATTTCCTTCTCCAGTTCATTTTACAGATGAAGAAACTGAGGCAAAAAGGATTAAGTAACTTGCCTAGAGTCATACAACTAGTAAGTGTCTAAGGCCAGATTTGAACTCATAAGATTACAGGTATAATGCTCTATCCACTCTGCCACCCATCTGTTCCCTGTATCAACAGTGTCCTTCTAATTTACTTGTGTAGTAATTCTATTTAATAATTTAAAATTCTGTCCAATATGGCCTATTCTTAATGAAACCAAGCTGACTCTGTAATTGCAATTTCTCTTTCCTAAATGTATGACATTTCTTTAATACTTTGTCTTTGGATTTTCCCAAGAATAGAGACAACTTGCTTATGGTCTTCAGACTATTCACTTGCCTGTTTTGAAAATGAGGACATGTGCCCTTCTCAAGTACTGTGGTATTTCTGTCACGTTTTCATGATCTTTTACCTATCACTGAGAATTGTTCAGCAATTGTACCTATGTGTTCTTTTGAGGCTTGAGGCTATCATCTGGTCTGCTGACATGAATTCATCAAGAGCAGCTAAGTTAGTCTCTAACTCCTTACTTATTATGAGTATCAACTCCCTAATACTCATTTTTTATTCCATCATTTCCAGTATAATGATTGTTCTCTTTTGCAGAGAAAACAGAAGCAAATTATGATTTGAGCAATTCTGTCTTCTTAAGATATGTGTAAACGTACTAAGCATAATGCAGCAAGTATTATATAAATGTTAGCTATTATTTCTGTTGTACATTACCACTATTTCATCTTCTCCAAGAAAATATCCTAACATTTCTCTGATCGTTTTATTTTCTCCCAATATAATTAAAAAAATAAATGATTTTTAATTATCCTTAGCTTCCCCCATCAATCTTGGCTTTTTCTGTTATTAGCAGTTAATCATTTTTGTTTGGTATAGAAAACCTTGTTCTTTGTCTCTTCTTAAATACACATGCACACAGAATGCAGTGATCTTTTCTTTCCTTTTTAAAATACTTTATTTCAACATTCATTTTTAAAATCTGAGCTCCCGATTCTTTCCATCCCTCCAACCCCCTCTCCCACCTTTTAAAAAGGCATGTGATATATATATATATATATGATCATGCAATGAATATTTGCACATTAGCTATGTTGCAAGTTTTTTCTTTAAAAAGCAAGAAAAATGCAGTGAAAATATATGTAACTCAATCTGCATAGAAAGGGATCAATTCTCATTCTTTTCTAGTCTTTTGGAATTATTTGGAATACTGAATTGATTAGATCAGCTAAATTAATGATGGTTACAATATTGCTATTATTGTATATGGTATTCTATTTCTGCTCACTTCACTTTGAATCAATTAATTTGTCTTCGCAGGTTTTTTTGAAACGATCTCCCTCATTGTTTCTTATTGCATAGTAGTTTTAATTATAAATCACAACTTGTTCAATCACTCCCAAACTGATGGACATCTCCTCAATTTTCAGTTCATTGGTACTGCAAAAATAACTACCATAAATATTTTTGTACTATACATATATATATATATATATAGATAGATAGATATATAGATATAGATAAGTATGTATGTATTCCCTTTTCCTTTTCTTTGATCTCTTGGAATATAGACCTAGTAGTGGTATTGCTACAACAAAGGGTATGCATAATTTTATAGTCCTTTGGACATAATTCCAAACCTTTCTCCAAAATATTGGGACAGTTCATAATTCCACCAACAATGCATTAGTGTATCTATTTTCCCACATCTTCCTCTTCAGCATTTGTAATTTTCCTTTTCTTTCACAATATACTAATTTATTTAAGCAATATAACCATAAAATAGAATTACAAATTAATTTCAAACCAATACTGAAGAAATCTTTATCATGCATATTGCTGTGTAGAGATCATGCCATTCATCTCAATTTTTTGACATATTAAATAGGATGTTAGCCAAGGTCCCTAGATTTTACCTTATGTCATCTTTTTCATTTAAATCAGCTGTTTAAAAATAGTTCGCTATCCTACAGCTAAAAGGATGCTATCAAACCAAGTCAACCTGCATTTATATAGCTTCACTGAAATGATCCTAAATGGCAATCAGTATTATAGTTGTGCTTGTGAGTGGAATGAAGGGCTCAGTAAAATCTACTGCTAAACACATAATTTTCTTTCTCAGAACTTTAAATATGAAAAACACCCTATTTCATAAGATTATAGTGGGAAATCCAATTCTAAACTTCAGTAGAATTCCAGATGTGACTATTGATTTTTCACTAACACATAGATTTTAGAGAAGTTTAATGGGATTTAAGAAATGGCATATCCCTTCTTACAAAGGCAACTTAAAATTGGACACATAAAAGCAAAACAACTTTGAAAGCAAATGGAGATTCATAGTTTTTATACAATTCTCTCCAATTCTATAATGCATATAGAGATGCTCATTTTAATTGGTATTTAAATTCAAAATAAACATAAAATAAAAAGAATGTCTATTGAATTGTTGAAGTATTTGTTGGAAAAGGCTAATTCACCACAAAACATCTCATCAGAATTCCATTTCCCAGGATCCTCCTGACTAATATAAGAATTCTTTCTGTGAAAGGGGATTATATAATGTTTTTAGCATCTGCCTGGGAGCCCAGTCTTGTAGTCTTAAAACTGAAGTGACAGCTGATAGATGAATGATTTATATTCTTTTAATATATAAGCATATAACCTAAAGTAAAAGACAAAATGTCTTTCTATCATGTGAGATTTTTTACTCTTTCTGAATAACATTTATACTAAATTTTTTTGAGGAAATTTCTAGGGTTCAAGTTGAAAATAATTCTTTCTGTATGGTCATTTATAGCTTTCTCTAAAATTTGACTTCTATTCTTACACTCAATATACTTGACTTTAGCTCAAAGAGATTGAAGATATGAATTTAAATGCTTTTCTCCTTCACAGTAGAAAACAGGACATGCTATTTATTCTGCTATTTATATGTGTATATATGTGTGATAAATGCTAAACATATACAAAATCGTAAACATATGTGTATAAATAAATATATACATATGGTTTATTTAGATTCCCAAATAATTCATTCCAGTGAAAAGCAAATACCGGTGACTGCAAGTTAAGTTTTTGGTCCTCAAAGATCACCACCACTAGTTAGCAATTCACTTGCTATTATGTTATTTGTGTTAAAATGCTTCACTTATGAATGAATGAATGGAAGACTGGAGAGGTTTTGATAACTATTTTTTATGATAACTATTTTTAATTATTTCAAAGGCTGTCCTTTGTGGAAGGGGAATCAGACCTGCCATGCTCTGTCTAATGTTCTTGGCAGAACCAGGACCAAGGGTTAGATGCTGCAAAAAGTCCAATTTAGGCTTGATTTAAGGAAAATCTTCCTAACAATTATTGCTATCCAAAAGAAGATGAAGGTCAAAAAACAATTGATTCCACACATTGCAGGCCTTCAAGCTAAGTTAGATGTGTTATACATAGGATTATTTTTTAGTTATGGATTGCACTAAAAAAAAATCCCCAAATCCCTTTCCTACCTCTATGATTCTGAAGTTTAATGGAGTTTGTCTCCACTATATTTCTCCCCTGATGCTATCTTATAACATGACGGTGACCTGATTTCTCAAAGGTTATTCTGGTGGAGAGCAAACTGCCAAACTAGGAAAATTGGAGTGCAAAATGGGAGATCTGCTGGGAAGGGATGGCCAGTTAGTCACTAAGCATTTTTTTAGCATTTATTGTATAATAGGCATTGTGTTAAATTAATAATAATGTTTGTTCTTTTTTCTCAAAAAAGACCAAGACATCAGGGAAGTGATGCCATGACAAGCACATAAATTGGATTTGAGTGAGGGGGTGATGTGCCCAGCTTCACTTTCTTCTCCAGAACCATCTGGGTCCAGTGTCTACATATGGATCTGGATGACAGGAGATGACCCTAGATATGAGAAAATCAGGGTTAAGAAACTTGATCAAAGTCACACAGCTAGTAAGTGTTAGAGACTGGATTCGAAATCCCATCTTCCTGATTCCAAGGCCAATGCTCTATCCACTGAGTCATTTAGCTGCCCTGTTAAGTTCCAGGAATATAACAAAGCAAAAAACTTCATCCCTGCTCTCAAGGAAGGAGCTCACATTCAAATGAAAAAGCCATCATGCCAACAGCAATCTATACACATGAAATATTTATTTATATGTACATATACAGGTATATACACAAATATATGTGTACACACATTATATATATATATATATATGTATATACATATATATATATATATATATATATATATATATATATATGTATAGATACACACACACATATATATCTATTTGGGCATGTGCATACAGTCCAGCATATGCACTAGTGCAAGGATGGTGATGATGGAGGGAGTTGGAAATGTTTCCTTCAGAGATTGGTATTTGACCTGAGTCTTGAAGAAAGCCATGAAACCTAAAATGCAAAGGCTAATAGAGAAAATGGAGACAATTAGATGGCATGGTGAATAGAGTACCAGACCTAGTATTGCAAAGATTCATCTTCTTGTTCAAATCTGTCCTCAGATACATCGCAGCTATAGACAATCACTTAATCCTGCTTACCTCAGTTTTCTCATCTGTAAAATGAGTTGGAGGAGGGAATGACAAATCATTCCAGTACCTTTGCCAAGAAAACTTCAAATGGGGTCATGAAAAGTCAGACACAACCAAAAATGACAACAACAACAAAAGGAGAGAGAACACTGTAGGTATGGGAGAATACAGTAAAGGGATATGGAATCATGAACCTAATCACATGGGAAAAGGCACATCAATGGAATACTATTCATGAAGTTATATGAATTTTTTGTATATAGCTAAACTTACATCCTGGTATTATATTAGAGTTTATACTGGATTTGGGGTTAGGGTCTGAATTCCAAGCTTTGCTCTGCCACTTCTAATCTATGTAACTTAAGCCATCCTCTGAACTGCAGTTTCTTCAACTAGAAAATGAGAAGACCAGTGATACAGAAGAAAGAGTAGAGAATTTGAAATCAAAAGTCTGAGTTCAATATTCACATCAGTCCCAAGCTGTAAGACCTTGGTCAAGTCACTTAAACTCTCTATGCCTTAGTTATCTCATCTAGAAAGTATGGGGCTTGAACTAGACAATCTCTAATGTCCTTTGAAGCTTTAAATATATGATACTTTGTAGGGCTGGAACACTGAAGTAATTGAGACCACAATCATGTGTCAAAACTCAAGGTTGAACTCCTGGACAGATGAATCAGGTAAACAGTATAGAAAAACTAGACTCGGAGTGTATGCTTCTTTTTGGTCATAGCAGAGGACAGCAAAGAGGTCACTTGTGCTAACTGATGGGCTACCTTTAATGGACAAAAGAATAACACAACAAGAGAGGAGCACTTATAGGCTTATTTAGGAATCCAGGGAAAGTAACTAAGACACAAGAGCTTTGGGTCAATGACAAAAAAAAATATCAAGTTGGAGGAAAAAATAAATAGCAGGATTAAGTATAACACCCATAATGTCATGACCAAACTTAGAATTTGTAGAGTACCTGGTACCTTGGTTCCTATTAATACTTAAAGGACCCTGAACCAGTGAGCATTAGAATTTGACCTAATAAAAGAAAGGAGGAAAAATATAGCATAATAAGATTTAGACAATCAAATACTCTAATGGAAATAGTTATTTTCTTACATCTCCAAAATCTGTTTCTTTTTAATGATAGGGCTGAGAACTGATACATAGATGGTATATATATGGGTTACATCCAGAAAGTCATGTGGTACTATAAGAGATACATTGTCTTTTGTGCAAATTTTTAGATACAACAAAAATTCCATTTCAAAGAGTTTTGCTATTAGACGAATTTGGTTATGCTAAGTCTTCAAAGAAGGTGCTTGTTGTCCATTGCCTCTTAAATCCTGTAGAGCAGTGGTTCTCAGAATATATTCTGGAGACTGGAGTCCTCAAGACTATTTCAGGGTGACTCTGAGTCAAAACTATTTTCATAATAATACAAAAGGTTTAATTTTCTAATATCAATAAATATAACATATGCAAATGCTCTTTATCGTCCTCAATAAGGGGTCATGAGATCAAAAATTTTCGGAACTACTGTCATCAAACAAGGAAAGGTTATAAAATAGATATGCTCTCCTATACTTGTTTTCCTGGTGGAAGCATTATGGATCATATTTGCTTAAGTTGTTATGCATATTTCAGCAAGTCTCCATTTTATCAGCAATGTAATCATCTGTTTTCAATGATTGTGGGCTCTGGAGTTTGTTGTACTCTCTTTTTTATTTATTTTACATGCACCAATAAAATGTAAAGCTGCTAAGAGAAAAATTTTCCTTTAGTCAATTAAATTATATAGGTTAGACTCCTCATTACCATCACAATAAATTTCCTAAGCAAAGAATAGGAGTCCTGTGTGAAACTCCAACCAGCCATTTTATTTTACTTTTCTTATAGTCAAATTTGGAAGCTTAACATTCAGATACCAGAAGGAGGATTAGGGTAAAGTGGAAATATTGCTAGTTCTGGAGGCAAAGCACCTGGGTTCAGTTGTCACCTCTACACATCTAAACTGGCAATTCATTTAAATTTCCTGACCTCATTTTCTCCATCTGTAAAATTAAAGGATCTAGAATAGCTCATCTTTGAAATCTCTTCCAAAGTCTAAAGTTAGTTTTAGGTTATCCTGGCCCACTGTCATCAATGTACTTTCAGATGAAAGAATCAAAAAACAACAATTAAAATTCTCTTGCAGATAAACATAACTGAGGATTATCCATAATAAAACTCATGCTTTTACTTTATGCTAAACTATTTGCATTTCTTTACTTTATGCTAAACTATTTGCATTTCTCTTGTCTAAGTCATCTGGTGACCAATGGTTAGCATTTTGAGAATGGCTATTTGGAATTAGGGAGTGTGAAGATAGTTTTTCCCTACGAAAGACTCCTAAGACAATAACTTTGGCTTCATTAACACTAATTAACTAATCTACCTATCCTAATTGTATTAAGCAACTAAAATATGAAAAGGAATTCTTTTCAAATCTCCTTTTATGATGCCGTGAAATTATTTGAAAATTTCCAAGGTTTTTACTTTTTTTCAATGTTGAAAAGAAATAAGGGAAAAAGCTTTAAAAAAGGTAAGTAATTAAGGTTTCATAGTACAAAAATCTTTGAATTCAAGATATAAAATGTAAGCATTGGAAAGTTGAAAATATTAGCCTTGGAAATTCATGTGATGTTGTTCCTGGCCCTTTTGTATTTGTCTTGACTTGGATACCACAAGTATTAGACAACTGCCAAAATATTGAAGTAGTAATCATTGCAATAAAATTTAAGTCACCATCAGAAAGCTCTCAGAATTATGAATTTTTAAAAAATTTAGAGTGGGCAAGACCATGACACTGAAGCACCTGCTTAAAGGAGGTTTGATCCCAACTCAGGACAACAGTTCTTGGCAGTGATCAACAGCTCTCATCTGATCATATGAGCCCGTCCCAGGTTACCTTCAGTTCCCAATTTATCTTTTCTTTCATCTCTGTTTCACTTAGTCATCTCTTCTTGGCATCATGCCATAGCTGCTTCTACTCAGACTTTCTTATTTGAATATTGTCTGCTCGAAGAGCTGATCATTTGGTTCCCTTTATCTTTCTTACATTCAGTCAGAACTGAAAATTCTGATGACTCTGCTGGTCAAAATTCCAACAGTGAGGACATGTATCAATAACTCTGATTTTAATGATAGTCATTCTTTTTACAAAGAAGCAATGAGCATCAGGAGAAAGCAAGGGGTAAAAAACTGACAATTTACTAAATGTTTACCATGTGTCAGAGACTACACAATACAAGTCTTGAGTCATTTGATCCTAATATCAAGCCTGAGAGCAAGGTGCTATTGTGATTCTCATTTTAGAGTTGAGGAAACTGAAACATTTAAAGGTTAAGTGACTTGTCTGAGGTCATACAGATAAGTCTGCCTCAAAAACAGGAAAATAATTGTTCTGGTACTGTAGGAAATACAAGGTTGAATAGGACATATTCCTGAGTTAAACAAGGACTCCTATCTTCAAAAAGTTTATAGTGAGGGAGATAATTATGGAATTACTTATGCCATTATATAATATATTAGATGAAATAGAATCTTCCAGAGAAAACAATATATAATATTAGCAATAATACAAAATAGAACTTGAGAAACATATGGCTATGAGAGTTTGGAGGACAGACTCACTAGTAAGAACAGGAAAGGCTTCATGGAAAAATTATCATTTAAGCTGGAACTTTTTAAAAAAATAATTTTTAATAATCCAAGACAGGGGTGCTGAATGAAACTATAGTTGAGAAGGACATTCTAGGTCGAGGGAAAAGGATAAGTAAATGCTTGTTGTTGTTCAGACCTGGGTAGTTCTTCATGGACTGTGGAGTCATGAAGTTCATGGAGTTCATGGAGTTTTCTTGGCAAAGATTCTGGAATGATTTTCCACTTCCTTTCCAGTTTTAGGCAGGGGTTAAGTGACTTGTCCAGTGTCATACAGCTAGCAAGAGTCTGAGGTCAGATATGAATGTTGATCTTTTTGACTCCAGGTCCAGTGCTCATTGGGCTACCTAGTTGCCCAATAAATAAATGTGTAAACAAACCCACTGAGATTCCCACAGGTTAAGATTTAGCATTTGTCCTACCTTGGTGAACTTTTGAACTAAGAGAAACAAAGTAGCAAAATTTATTTGAAGTCAAGGAGTCATGAATTGATATTTCCTCTACCACATTTATTGGCTATTGTTATTGCTGATTGTCTTTCATTTTCAAAGAATATTGATGACAATCCAGAGTGATATCTTGACTTGTGGGTAAATTGGATTTAAGTGAGGTAGAGCTGAACAAATTCTCAGTCTCACACTCTCTTCCAGAAACAATGAAGTACAACAGCAAGACAAAAGTCAGGAAACCTGGAGATGACCCAGGATGCAGTAAATGACTTTAGTATCTTCTAATCCTGACCAAACTCTAGGAACTCCATAGTGTTTGCTTCTACCTCCTCCACAGCTGTTCTCATTTGCTCATTCTGCTGGAAGAAGTCTTCTTTTGCTCACTTAGATATTCCCCTAATTCTTTTGTCTCATTTAGATATCCTGCTAATTCAGCAATGTGTTTGTGACCCATCTTAGATGATTTATCAGAGTGCACCTGCTGCTCATGCTACAGCTTCTTGGAGACACATGTGAGAGGTCAGTGCCAAATGGACAGCAAAGGTGGACAAGCAGCCCTGAAATGGGCACTAAAGGTGTCAGTTTTTTAAATACAAATATACCCTTATTGGTTATATGACAGTCATACAACTGTTTTTGAGTTTTAATTTCCTCATCTAAAAATGGGCAAGAATATTATCTGTACCTATTTCAGAGTTATTTGTGAAACTCTGATGAGATAACATATGTACAGTGCTTTGCAAACTGTAAATTGCTAGGAAAATATGAATTATTAGTATTTCTTCTTAGTGTGTTACTGTTCCCACTTATTTTTAAAATTAATCTCTCAAGTTCCCTTTCCACTGTTAATTTTTCCTCTATGGAACAAAAACCCAGGCTTTTGTCTGCATTCTCTGTCCTCAACCAGCAGGCTGCCTTTCTTTGCCAGAACTGGTACCTTCTTACTATTGAATTCCTACGTACTCTGACTTTAGAAACAGATTCCTACTCAGCAAGTATTTTTCATTCTTTCAAATTTTGGAGACAATCACAGTTTGTCCCCATGTGCTCCAAATTACAAAGCAACAAAGCGGCCTGGTCAATTTAGTTGTTTTAGTCATTACAAGGATGGGATTGGATGAACCATATGGCCCATCTGCCAAATTATATGGATTTGGGCATGGACATGGCAGAAACAGGGGGAAAATTAAATATAAATGTCCAAATTTAGTGCTTGGTATAGGCAAGGCCACTGCTGACTCATTAGCCTTCTGTGATTATTGCAGTTAACCATATGACTAATTCTGAAAGGCAAAGGCAAATTGGAAGGATCAGTTTCCTCATCTGTAAAAAGAGAAAAGTTTGGATGAGATGATGTCTAACATCCCTTTTCAGACTAACAGTCTATGATCCTTCAAATCCACTGAATTTTGGAGGAATAGAGCTGATTTGCATACCTTGAGTCAAATGTTTTTTGATGAGTCTGACTGCCTATTCATATAGAATGAAGGACCTCTAATCTGAAGTTTGAATAATGATGAACAAGATATAAAAAAAAAATCATAGATTGTTTGGCAACTTGGACAGGACAGAAAAATGAAAAGCATATAGAAAACAGTTTTGTACTCCAATTCTCTTCTATAAGAAGTCTTCATGAATGACTACTCTAAGAGAATGCATTACTATGCTTATAAAATTTCCCTTATATGAGTTTTACTGAACCCTCACCCCCTATGATATTCCATCTTAGTCCCTAATTAGGAGAATGGTCCCCAATAATTGTTAGTATCACCCACTTGACCCTCCCCTATTTTTATGATTGTATGGTATAAGTTATGTAGAACTGTCTAAGATAAATGTGCTGGAAATCTATTCTATCTTCCAAGTATGAACACTGTGACGTTTTATCAGACAAAATTGCTAGAACCCTTTCTTGAAAAGTATTAAGAATGGAGAATCACTCTTTTGTTCTTTTAAAAATTTTATTTAAAGACTAGCAAGCATACTGTGGAAGAGGAATGAGGCATAGGAGGAATAAGACACGGGTTTGTCTTTTCTGAAGGTCAAAAATAAGTCAGGAGGGAAGACTAAAGGGTGAGGGGAAATATTCTTTTGTAACTGAATGTATTGATATTTGTTATAAGAAGAATGGGGAAAACCAAAAAAATTAATGAGATTTTGATAAAATCAAATATTTCTCCAATTTTGCCCAAAGGTAATATCTTTAATTAGAGTATTAATTGGATTTTTAAAACAAAACAATGTAAATTGAAAACTATTGCACTGTTGCTTAAAAATATTTCTTCTTTGAAGGATTATTTTCTACTTAATTCTTTTTTTGGATGGTTGTTTTTGAGAAAAGTTAAATGAAAGCTTTAGTTTGCTGTCTAAAACTAGCTGTATGGTAAAATTAAAGCATCTTTTTTACATTGGTGATTCAACACTAATTTTTCACAACTACTTCAGGTTTATGCTCAAGAATGATGAATTGGTGATAATCATCTATTATCCCTTTTGTAAAGCATAAAAGGTCCTTGAGTTTTATTTTGCTATGTTTTAAGTTCAATGGGGAAAGAGGACAAAAATCACATATGTATAGTTGTGGAATTGTATAATTTGATAGAGAGAGGAAGCCATGAAATGCCTAGAGGAATATAAATAGGGTCCAACTGCAGTTTTCAATTATAGTTCCCCAGCTTCCCAGTGCTTTGCTGCCATTTCTCATTGGTGTGTGGAGCATGTGAAGGATATCCCAAAGGTTTTTGCTTAAATGATATAAGTAAAATTGCCACTGCCATTTCCCCCTTCTTATCTAGCAGGAAAAGTTGATTTCATTTTAATTCAAGATTCCATTAAAAATGAATTCTGGACCAGAAAACTATCTCAGGGAAAAGAGAGAGAAAAGCATGTACTAGACTTGAAATGAGGTTATCTATGGTATTTCCCCTTTCTCTTCAAATACTATTTATTAGGGAGGTGGGGTCTTGCTCAACACTATACAAATCAACTTGAGTAAATCCTATTCTTACCTTCTGGAAACTTATATTCTAAAATAGGTGCCAGTCAGTTGAGTATGCATTCACCTTTGTTCTCAGCTCAGAAACTTAAGCTTTGCTGAAGTTGTATAAAGATATCCAGGACATTTTTATGCATATTTATGTGGGGAGATAAAATTGCAGCTATAGCACATTTTAGCTAGTCAGTTGATTTGCCAACTTGCAGTAGCTGGTATTTATACAGTTCTTTCAAATATTCATTTGAACCTCACAATGAAATATCAAACATGAATGACTTCAATAGTTCAGAAGACAAGGGAGGTGTCCTGTATCTGGTCACCTATCTAGTAGATGTCAGAGGAAAGATTTGAATCTAGGTCTTCCTGACCACTCAGGAATCTTATAGTAGATTTTAGATAGTTATTGGTCTATGTAATATGGAGGAAGAAACAGAAATACACACACACACAAGTTTGGGAAAACAAACAATTTTAGAAAAAACTATTTTTTAATTAAATAAAATCATCAGTCCTCCAGATATAACATTATGTTGATCTGCAGACTTGGGTCAAAATATATATAGCTATGGAGAAGAGCAGATATTGTCTGTACAGGGAATCTTGTTTGGTTGTTTTCCATTGTTTTTGATGCATTCCTTCAATACTATAACACAAAGAATTAGTCCTTGACAAATTTGTCACTGATTTTTAGTAAATGGATAACTCCTAAAGATTTAGAAAGTTCATGTTGAAGTAGCTGAAGGCAGCTAAGGGGTACAGAGGATAGAGCACTGGGCCTGGAGTCACATAGACTCATCTTCATAAGTTCAAATTTGGTCTCAGATACTCACTAGCTCTGTGATTCTGCACAAGGTGACTAACTCTGTTTTCTTCAGTTTCCTTGTCTATAAAGTGATCTGTAGAAGGAAATCAGAACCACTCCAGTATCTGGGCCAAAAAAATTCTAAATGGGGCCATATAGTTAAACTTGACTGAAAAAGACAGAATAACAAAATAAATGGTTAGGATATACAAGTATGATGTTTTATGGAGTTTTGCAAGTTCCTGATAAAACAATGCAGAAATCGTCCTTCTAAATATCTTTAAAGAGGAGAAGAGTATCAGTTGCAATGACTCTTAGGTTTTCTCCTTGGGACCATTTAGACTCAAAAGTTTTGCAAGATATTGATGCATTATAGGCATATTGGTGACAATATGGTTTAATCAAAATAGAGGTAGACTTGAAATTGGATTTTTTTTTCTGTACTCAAATGCTGCCTCTGGCATTTGAAATGTGCCACAATTTAATGGCTATATCACCAGCAATGAGAAATTCTGAGTCTGTTTCTTCATCTGTAAAATGGGAATAATAATACTTTCAATGAAGCACTATGCCAGATCTCACATGATCTTTTTTGATTTTCAAATGAGATATAAAAACAAATATATAATCAGTTTTGCAAACATCATAGTGCTGTATAAACTGTGATACTCAATTAAACATAGCCTCAATGATTTACAGATTCAGAGCACAGAAAAGAAGAGCAAAAGAGTAGACACAGCAAAGTATGACAGGTCTGGACAAAAGTGAAGATGATTGATGTCACTGTAGGACAATGATTACGTTCATTTACTAGGTAAACAGAACTTTGCTAATCTCAGTAATTTGCATTAAGGATAATAATAGAAACTACCTCACAGGATTATCATGTGAATCAAATGAGATAATGTATCTAAAGCTTTTTGCATTCTCTAAGGTACTATATAAATGTTAGGAACTATTATCATTGTCATTATGATGATGATGATGATGATGACTCAACCTTCATTTTTCATCCCAGGATCCCAGGAAAAACAGCCTATTGACAACCTAATAACAAGATGTGTTTTTTCTCTAAACAAAAATAAAATCAACCACACAAATTTCAGACAATGAATATTAGCCTTTTGAATTCCTTTAGAACGAATGCTCTCTAAGATGCTGGCAAATCAGAATGGAAAATTGCTAACCCAAATATGTCTGAACAAGATGGACTTGGGGAAAAATGTTGATGTTAAAATTGACTGCATTTTCTCTAAGGATTTTATGATGTATTCATTAATATTAAGAAATAAAAGGAATTTCTAATGATTTCCTTTTGGAAAGCTATGGGAATGTGAGAATTAACCCTGTCATTGCAGCACTTCTTCATTTCTTTGTACATCAAAATGACAAAGACAAATTTAGGAGAGATAAAAGGTCTTGTGCTTTTACAAAAAAAAAAGGAAATGGATCTGTATCTTTCTCCATCCAATAACAGTTTAAGAAAGGATTTAAAAAATGTTTCCTTAGTCAATGCATTCAGATTCTCTTTCCATGCTCTGACCACTTGCATTCCAGTGTAATAAATCCTTGGTCCCTTTGAAAGTGATGCATTGCTAAGTGTCAGAACTATCATTTGTCTCAGACAAGCAAGTAGTGAGCATGCCTGTGCTATTAGTATGTGGTCACATACAAACTCTGAAAAATGATTCAAGGAGCAAAGAGTCATTTGAGTAAGGCATATATCTTAAAATGCTCTTTTCTAAAGGGCAGAATTGTTCATGGAAATAATCCTAAAAGAAAGCACTCAAGCACAGACATAACTCTATTATGACTGGCTAGACAAGAAACCATATCCTAATCTTAAATAATTTTTCCTTGCTTTACATGGCAACTTGATATATTGTTTTGTTCAATTTAACAAAAAATCATTTATGAAGTGCCTACTATATGCAAAGAATATCACAAATGATCAATCAAAGGAATGAGCTAAGTAATAACACTATAAAGAATTGGAATCTATGAGCTTTTTGTATTTATATTTGTGTATTTATAAATACGTGTTTATGTATATATATATATATGTTTATATATAATTTGTATTATACAAATATGTATATGAGTGCATGATGACTATAATCTGAAACATGACATGATCATTATTCACTCATTCCATTACCACTTCAATAAACATCGATTTTCTATTGACAATTCAAGGAGAGATACAAGCACAGATCTTGACTTTCCCAGAATCCTTCTTTCTATTTTTGGATTCATCCCGACTCTAGACTTTGCCACCATGCTTCATCTGCCTTCTCATCTAGAAAATTGTACTTCTGGAGATTTATCTCTGTAGCTTTGCTGTCCTTGGAAGAACCCTATGCTCCTGTGATCTTCTCCTATTGGTGAGTTTCTTCCAGAATGACTATTTTGATGAAATGCTCAGGTCAGCCATATCCACTTCATTTCTTTCTCAGCTTAACTTCTGATTCTCTGGATTTCACCATTCGCCTACCAACCCTATTCATTCCCACAGGTATTTTCTCTTTCCTTCCCCCATTCCTGATTTTCTCTCTTATTTATGTTCTGTCTTTCCAATTAAAATACAAACTCCCTGAAATCAGTGACAGTTTTTCTTTTTTGCTCATGTTTGCATTCCCAGTTCATAGCACAGTACCTAATATACCTTTATTAAATACTTGTTGATCATGACTTCAAATATCACAAACATTATGAACAATAGGAAAAACACTGAATTTGGAGTCAAGAGCTCTGAGTTCAAATCCTATTTCAACATTTACTATATCTATAACTGAATAATAAAAAAGGATATAACAATATTTTTTGCTTTGACTACTTCATCTAGTCATTATGAGGAAACAGATTTATAAATACTAAAGAACTAGATAGAGATGAGTTATGGTTATCCATGTCATTTCAATAGATTATTTCTTTAACCAGGGAAAAAAGTTTTAAAAAATCCTAAAAGAAGTATTCTATCACACATGTCAGTCATCCAGAGGAAAATAACATGTAATGCTCAAAAGATCAAAAGAATTTCTCAATAGGATGGAACAATGGGATAAATGTATGCATAGCAATGTCTCTAAACTCAATATGAGGCAACTATATATCATGAAAACAAAAGACCTGCTATAATCTTAGATATATACTACATGGGAAATATATATATATATATATATATATATATATATATATATATATATATATATATATATATATATATATATATGTAATGTGTGTATATGGGGAAAATTATCATACTATACTTTACCCTGATCAGATCATATGTCTGAAACATTGCATCCAATCCTGAACACCATATTTTAGGAAGAACATCATCAAGATGGAACATATGCAGAAAATAGAAACCAAAACAATAATGAAACTCTAGACTATGTCATGTGAATATTCAGTAAAATCAGATGTTCAAACTGAAAAAACAAAGAAAGTTTGGAGAGAGAAGAGTGTATAATCCTTGTTCCCTATTTAAAAGGTTGTTATGTGAAATCAGATTAGATCTTCTTGGATCTAAAGGTCATAATTAAAATTAATAGGTAGAAGATGCAAGTGGGCAGATTCAAACTCAAGTCAAAATCACTTTTCTCCTTGTAAAATATCAGACTCTCTAATACTGTTGTTGAAATTGTGAATTTGTCCAACCACTATGGAAAGTAGTTTAGAATTATAAAGTAAAATATCTATATCTCACAACCTAGAAATTGCACTGCTTGGTGGAGTGACAAAAAAGAAAGTCCCAATATATACCAAGCAATTGTGTAACAAAATGCTGAGAAAAAAGAAACTGTCTATTAAACAAGTTATGGTACATGAGTGAAATGGAATGTCATTATACTGTTAGATAAGATGATTGAGGAAAATACAGAAAATCATGAGAAGACCAAAAGGAAAATAATGTTTGCAATAATTATGCAAAGGGAAATAACAACAAAACAATCAAAATATACACCTACAATATTATAGAAATCAAACTTCATAGCAGTGATATGAGAAAGTTCTCTCCTTTACAGATGTTGAGGAAATAGTGTAGTAATATCAGATTTTTTTTGTAGTATAGATAAGTTTTATAGAACTCTCTCTCTCTCTTTCTCTCGCTCTTTGTTATAAGAGATGGTTTTTGGGAGAGGAAAGGAGAAAGAATTATGAAAGGAGATCTAGGCAATATAAAAACAAAAGATATAAATAACATTTTATTTTTTAAAAAAGGGAAAGAAAATATTTTTTTCCACCTTAGATTTTTCCAGAAATTGAATGGGGGAAAAGGCTACTAAACTGTTCATAATCTGATCTATCAACATGGTTAGTAAATTGATTCTCGAAAGAGATCAAATAAAGAAAAGAACTAGTTGTAGCAGCTTTTCTTGTGGTAGCAAAGAACTGAAAACTGAGAAGATTCTGAGGAGAACCTGAGGGGAGAATGAGATAATATGTTAAAAGCATTTGAGTGTGATGAATACTTGTGCTATAAGAAATGATGCAAGGGGAGGATTTCTGAAAAACCTGGGAAGACTAAGAATTGAAACAAAGTGAGATAAGCAGAAACAGGAGAACAATTTATACAACAGCAACAATATTGTAAAAAAGAATCAGCTTTGAAAGAATTAGAAACTCTTATCAACACATTGACACAGTCTTTAAAAAGAATCAATGATGAATAAAATCAAGGAAAAAACCTTTTGAATATTAATGTTCTCTTGTCCACTTTCAAAACAGCATTAACAACAGCAATGAATAATCAATATTCAGAAGAAACAATCATTAAGAGTGTTTCCAGGTGCATTTTTTCCTTTTAAATTTGTTGATTAGAACGTTAAAATAACAACTGTTTTCTTTTCAAGAGGCTCAGTGGATAATAGTGTGGACTGGGAGAACTGGATTCAAATCCTTCCTCAAATCCTAGCCATGTGACACTGGGAAAAGTTACTTCATTCTTTTCAGCCTCAGTTTCCTCATCTGTAAAATAAGGATAAAAGCAATACTATCTCACAGGGTTGTTATAAGGACTTAATAAGATGGCATATGCACAATGCTTTGCAAACTTTAAAGTGCTACACAAATGTTAGCTATTATTTACAATTAGAAATTTTCATGGCAAGAAAAGAAAGATAGGCATACATAAGGAGATTTGACAGCTCATTCTCAGTCAGTGTGGAAATGAAGGAGAGAGAGACTAATCTTGTCACCCCCAAGGTCCATGTGGCTTTACCAAGTATAGTTCCTTGCCTGTTTTGGGCAGTAGCGTTGACTAAAATAGACATTAGAGTTTTGAGTAAGAGACTGTGAGGCATTTTTCAGAAGCAGTTAGCATGAAGCCAGGTATGGCATTGCTCAGCAGACAGAGACTTACTCAATTTATGATGTGTGCTTATCTACCATTACAACTTTATTCATCCCAAACCCCTTGGATTGTATCACTGAACCACAGGATTCTTCTATACAACAGTTTGAGAAAGATAGAACTAAATGACTTCTAAAATGCTTTTTTATTCTAAGATTATATATATATATATATATATATATATATATATGTATATATATGTGTGTGTATTGCAACCATGAGACACCAAGATATCCTGATGAAAAGTGGAGGAAATACAGTGAAACATGTCAAATACTTTGGTAACATCATACTTAGGCAAGGACAAAGAATCATCATTATTCAAATGTGAATATTTTGTTAGTTTTAATCAAAAGGATGTTGGCTATAAAATAAAAAACTTAAATTCTATAACCAACTTTAAAACTCTGTTATTTTTATTGATGCATACTCAAGCACAATGACACAAAATGATAGCATAATTTCATTTCATGGCATTGCTGTCATTTTTATTCAGCATGTTATTGATATGAAAGATTATGCAGAAAAATAACCAAGTTTGATGAATAATGACACATTTATTATGTCAGTTCTAGCACAAACCTAGGACACAAGACTCATGGAAGTATGTATGACATTCTCATAAATACCACATTAGGTTTTTCTCTTCTCTATTCCCACTAATAGAACATGAATTGTTAATCATGGCCTGCTTTTCATGTTTTTTTTTATTTGATAGTTGGTTGAATTCATCAACTGTCTCTAATTCCAAAATTCAAAAGTGAGATATCTCCTCTTGATATATGGTCTATCATTTCAGAGCACTTCAATTGCATCCACCATCAAAATGTTTCTTCCCCTCTATGGAAAAAGAACAGCTTTCTTTTTAGAAGGAATGGTTGTATTTTATTTTCAGAATTAAATAGAAATAGAATTTAGTCGTTTATCTTTCTTATAACATCATCTTGCAAAGACTGATTTCAAGAAGGACAACTGTCATTCTGCTCAGGGTGCAGGATGCATTTCAATGTCATACAAATAGAAATAAATAGATGTAGTAAAATTTTTGAACTCTCCATAACAGGGAACTTTTTTTAGTGAACTGAATGTGAAACTATTCCTTTAACAATAGAAAGATGAATAATAATTGCAATCCTCTAAAAGCTATATAAATGTTAACTAAGAATTTTGCATGTAATTCTTTTGAGCTTCCTAACAACCCTGAAAGGCAAATTTTAATATTATCCCCATTTCATAGATGAAGAAAATGAAATTCATAGAGGTTAAGTGATTTGTCCAGGGTCTCATTCTGGGGCTCAATGAAATCATCACAATATCATTTAAATTCTGAACATAATATTAGTACACTCTAAGACTTTTGGGAAATAATTCTTCCAATTTAAACCTTAAATATATAAAGTAACAGTTAAACTCACGTCCTTCTGACTCCAAGTTCAATACTCTATCTATTACACCACCTAAATAAGAGGTCTCAGGGAAAGTTTGTTCATGAGTTTATGAATAAAATAGAGTAATAATATCATTTGAAACTTAATAAGTGATAGGATATCAGCAATCAAAAGAAGGGAGAACTTAGTTATATTTCAAATTCGCACGATACTTTACACATAGTAAGGTTCTACCTTATTTAAAGAACATGTAATGCCTTACCTCATTTATAGAACATATGGTGGAACCTTAGTCAAAATTCCCAGAAATTGATGAAAAATCAAAGAAAAATAGAATCTTAAATTCAGAGTTAGAAAGAATTTTAGAGATGGTCTAGTCCAAACTTCACTTGAAAGATAATTAAATTAAGGCTTAGATGTATTAAGTGATTTCCCCAATAATACATAGATAATAAATAGATTTGGATCTACGTATTTTCAGTCAGGGTAACTAAGGTGAAGCAGAGGATAGAGTAGTAGGCTGGATTTCAGAAGACCTAAATTCAAATCTGACTTTAGACATTTACTAGCTGTGTGACCCTGAACAAATCACTTAAGCCTGTTTGTCTTATTACCTCATTTGTAAAATGAGCTAGAGAAAGAAATGACAAACTACTCCAGTATCTTTGCTAAGAAAACCTGAGATAGGATCATGAAGAATTAGGCAAAACTGAAATCATTGAAAATAATTCTTAGTCTGAAATCCAAGTACGGGACACTGTACCATGTTGCTTCAGAGGAATGGAAGAAGTCGTTTGCAAATCATTTTGTTCCCCCTTCTTTGCCCAGGTGCTATTGATATTCATCAATTGTTTCTTATTCTTGAACACTACTTCCATTTCTCATCATATACTTTCTTGTTGATGCATTATTTCACTCATTTTGCCACAGGTAATGTTGTGGCCAACACTCCTTATGATTCCTGTTGTTCTATGGTTCACATTGATGTGGCATCACCAGAAAAAATTTTATGTAACATAGTAATCAATGAAATTAATTCACAAGTTTCTCAAATACATTCCACTGTTCTCATTTTGTTCAATACAAAGACAAGATGCTTAGCTATCTATGTTCAAAGTATACATGATGATTTATTAATTCAATGGGCTACCTATCCATGTAAAAATCTAGATAATACATATACTTCATCTACTTTTTTCCCAGTGTGAATTTGGATTTGCGGTATTCTGTGGCTCAATGAAATCAACATAATATCATTTAAATTCTGAACATGATATTAATATCCTCTGTAAGACTTTTGGGAAACAATTTTTCCTGTTTAAAATTTACTTAACATCAATTATAGAATAAATCTTAGATTAAACTATTCCTGTGGATGCATCTACCAGGAATATTCCTTTGTTTTTAACATTTTATATATGCATATATATGTATATATATATATATATGGTGTACCTTGTTGAAAATATATCTGTAAAACTGTTCTTTGTTCTACTTAATAGAGTTTTTTTTTTTCTCATCCACAAACAGTAAGCATATCAGACTTTTTTAAACAGAATTCATTATTCATTATTTGCACTGATTGGTACCTGATTATTGGCAACCAATGCTTATTGGTTCATATGTTCTAGGAATAATTACTTTCTGTTTTGGCACCTGTAACAGAGAGGAACACCACATTCCTCTCTATTCTTTTTCTTTAGTAGGAAGTAGTGACCATTGCTGAGAAATAAAGAACTGAGTTAAGGGACCTGCCTTCTTTTAATTCCGTTGGGAACAATTATAACCCTCATGTCTTCCTGGATATCTGCCATATACTACAGATTATACGTGGGCATCATGTTTCTAAGAATCAGGTGCTTGAGCATTATCTCTCTTCCTTCAAGAATGTTTCTTCATATGACAGTGGTACGAATAGATGAGATAGTTATTATCTTGGGTTGACCAATAGAGTTCACATTTAATGGCAGTTATAAGAGAAAATATAAATTATATGTACTGAAATTCTAAGGTTGACATAGGTTGGATTAACATCCCTGCCCCTATATGTCATAATCCTTTCCAGTTGTCAAAAACCCATTGCTTCTCATTAACTGTAACATATTACAGTACCAGAGGGACCACAGTGCCCCAGCATACTCCAGAAGGAACTCTCACTTTTCACATTTGAAAACAAGCTTGTGCATTTATTTCTCCAGGAAGGAGATGAAGCTGGGAAGCCAACATCTCTCTTAAGAAGTTCATTTGGCAAACTGAGTGAACTTGGTGACACCTGGATAGTCTCCAAACAAAGAAAGTACAAGTTTTATCAATTACTTAATAAAGTTATTGCAATCCCCTCCCCCACCTATTATTGTTTTCTGTGACTGTGGATGATAGAAATTTTTTAAACCACATTAACAATAATTTTAAAGGTAAACAAATCAATTTTGTTAAAATTAGGAAGTAAAGCAAGAAATTTGTACAGTAGAAAATGCATTGGATAGGGTGTCATCAGAAGACTTGAATTCAAATTTCAGCTCTGTTATTTACTATGTGTCCTTGTGAAAATCTCTTAATCTCTTTTAGTCTCATTTCATTATCTGTAAAGTGAGGAAAATGGACTAGATGTCTGAAAATCCAAGGTTACACTGAGCCTGAATCTCCCTATGCACACAGGAGAAAAGTTCTGAATCAGCCATGGAGAGTTAGGGAAGTTAGATGGCTCAGTGGATAAAGTGCCATCCCTACCATCAAAATGGGCTGGTTTTCCTGAATTCCAATCTGTTCTCACATACTTATTAGCTTATATGACTCCTGGTAAGTCACTTAATTTTGTTTGCCTCAGTTTCCTCATCTGTAAAATAAGTTGGAGAAGGAAATGGCAAACCCCCTCAGTCTCTTTGCCAAGAAAATCCCAAATGGGTCATGAAGAGTTGTGCATGACTGGAAAAATGACTGAGCAACAACAGTGGAAGGTTAAGAAGGAAGTCAGCTGATCAGTGTTCTAACCCCAGACAGAACATGGATTGAAAACAATGGAGTGGACTTGTCACTGATGGCATATAAAAGTCATGGCTCCAAAGACATTCTTCTTAAATTCACTGATAAGAAACACGACATTGTTTCTAGATGTCTGCAATGTATAATGGTGCATTGACTATAATCAACTCTCTGGGAAGAGAAGAGGTTGCAATGATAGGTTACAGAACGGGTAGTATTGTAAGGAAGGCTCCTCTCTGTTGAGGTCAACTTTTAAATGGAAGGCAGAACCCAGGGAGAGGGAAATAATAGAATTGCTTATCTCTCTCATATAGCCACTGGGTTTGTAGCTACTCCCATCCCATTCCCCCAGACTTCTAGCTTTCCAACTGCATAAAACCCATGGAATACTGCATAATGGATAGTGTTTGAATCTCATGCCTTAAAGTGTCATTTCATCAAAACCCTTGACTTCTAATGAACGTTATAGAACTATAATATAACATGGCATACCAGATATAAACAATTTTAGAAAGTTGGAGAGGTTTGTCTCTGATGTTTTCCTCCTTCCTAATTTCCATCTTGATAATTTCCCATCTCTGATACAATGTTTTCCCTTCCAATGGCAAATGTTCAGGAATCTTACACTTTTGCCTAACATTTATCGCTTGGCAAACTTCCCCTCCCTACCACCGACCATCCTTTGCTAATTTATCAAACTTCTGTGGAATTCTCTAAGAATCTTGATTAGTGCCCAGAGACTGAAAATATTGGGTTCATTTCCATTAACCAGGGGGCTTTCTATAAATAATGCCTTAACTTCAAGAAGTAGAATTAGATTTTTAGATTACTTTGGCATAAATTTACATTTAAGGATTTCAGAAATTAAATAGGTATATTCTTTTATAAGTAAGGAAATTGTGATTAAGTAATTTTTCCCAAAGTCACAGAGTAAATGGAAGAGGTTTGATTCAAACTCAGTTCTCTGGTTCTAAATCTGACTGGAATTTCTGGTACTTCAATGAAGCTAGGTAATAGGAATTTGAGGGCCCTCAAATCTCTTTGTCAATGTTAACATTTAGTAAAAAAAAGAATCAATTACTGAGCTCTTCCTCCCTACATAAAATATAACTTTTTTGAATCCTTAGCAAAAGATAATTTTTCTACACAGATTTTGACAGGTTATTTTCTTAATTCTTATTTGCTTGCAAGATTTCTCATAAATAATCCACTAAGCATGAGTGGTAAGCACATACATATGCATTTACATGTATTTATATATGTGTACATATACACATGTGTATATTTGCTGTTTTTGTACAGTTGTTTTCAATTGTGTCTGACCCTACCAAGCCATTTGGGGTTTTCTTGGCAAAGATACTGTAGTGGTTTTCCAGTTTCTTCTCCAGCTCATTTTGAAGATGAGGAGACTGAGGTAAACAGAGTCAAGTGACTTGCCCAGGGTCACAGAGGACAGATTTTAACTCAGGAAGATGTCTTCCTGATGCCAGGCCCAGTACTAAATCCATTGCACCACTTAGCTGCCTATATATATATATGTGTGTGTATGTATATATATATATATATATATATATATATGTACAAATACAAATATATTTATATTGTTATAAATATACATATATATATATTTATGTATTATATAATACATATTACATATATTTATATACAAAAATATACAGATATTGTTTTATTTGTTTTAGTTGACCACTATAGGAACAGCCTCAAAATAGTTGATGGGAGGGAGAATGCCTCAAGTTACAGTAGCTGTCACTGAGTTTTGCTGTATTTATACTCTGGTGTGTGGGCTTGCATTACTTCCATCCATGTAGGATAGTCCTCAGAGTGATGGATGACTCATTGGGAAACAGCTGTGACCTGCCAGAAATTCCTGCAGGCACTGAATTATATGGGTAAACTTGATTTTAAAAAAATCAGCATTATGCCATTGCAATCCATTACCTCAGTGTTTGTGGTTGTACACCCTGGAGATAGACTCATCACTTTGGAGGTGGATTCAGAACAGGAGAATTGCTGTGGACAACACAGAAATGGGCAAAGGTAGATTACAGAGCATTCATCTGGATGAAACTGAGGAGCACAGTGAGTGGGCACAGCTGCCCTACTTGGGCACAGAGCTGGGTATACATACATTGGTATGAAATTTCTAAAACTGATCAAGTCTCAGGTTGACTGGGATTATGTACTTGAAGATATGTTATATAGAGTTGATCCTAGAAAAAGTTACGAAATCAGCAAAATTTGTCCTTGATGCTTTCCGTTTAGGTCTTTTCTATTAAAATGCTTTAACATGAGTTTTCCCCAAAGGTTTCAGTATACAAAGAACAAAAAGATGTCACTGTTAGCTTCTGTTATTTTTGTTGGGGGGGAAGTGCATATTAAATTTAACTAAATAATAAGGAAGCAGTCTCATTTATGGAATGTTCTAAACTTCTTTTGTAGCTAGGTGGCAAAGTGACCAGGCCTGGAGCCAGGAAGACTCATTTTTCTAAGTTCAAATCTGGCTTCAGACTCTTAATAGCTGTATGACCCTGGATGAGTCACTCAATCCAGCTTCTCATCTGTAAAATAAGCTAAAGAAGGAAATGGCAAATCACAATAGGATCTTTGCCAAGAAAACCACCAAATGGGGTCACAGAATCAGATACAATTGAAATGACTAAACAACAATGATATGGCTTTAACTCATCTTTCCTGGATGACTGCATATTACTCTCTTACATAATTAATTTATCTTCCATGTATGTTCCATTCCATCTTCCATTTTTGAGCTTTACAATGACTGTCCCTCATGACTGCAATTTTCCCTATCACTTCTTGGAACCTCTGGTTCCTTTCAGGGTTAAATCAAGCATCACTTCTCACAAGAAGCCTCTTCTAATTCCTTCAGTTCCTAGTTTTCCTGCTCTCTGAAATAACTCATATCAATTCTTCTTATATTCCCTTCTTTTCTCTTCTTGAAATATTGGTAATGGAAAGAAATCAATTGGTATTTTTGGGAAGAAAAGAAATGCTGCCTATGAGTATATAAATTAACTAATTCTCTAAATTTCCTTTTATTTTGTCCTTCAATGGATTTCCTTTCCCCAATTCCATTCTTACTATGTTATTGGGACTATCACTGTCACTTCTACTCAAGGCTTACCTCTTGCTCATTGTTGAGATTTTCTTTATAGACACAGTCCAAACTAGGCTGTGATATGATGATCTGAGAAAATCCTGAAGAGCTGCAGTGGCACAGATACCAGCAACCAGCCTCATAGTAGTAGCCAGAAAGATCAATGTTGCTATGGGGGAGCTACACTGATAGAGAAAACTGGTTGAAAGCTGCTATAAAACCTTAGCTGCTGATGATACTGGACTGGAGACCAGTTCCAACTTTCCAGTGCTACCTCTTAATTCTTTCTCCAGTTATTACAAGACTCATCCTCATGCTAACTTTAGGTTTATAAATGTGTGTTGTTGGGGAAGTGTGGTAGTGGTAAAGATAATTAAGCAAAGCATTGTCTTAAATATATTTCAATGAGAGATCCTATGCAATTCTTCATTTTACTGTGTTTTTACCATCATGTGATTGCTGAAAAATCAATTATTTGAGTCTTACTCAATGAGATTGATTGTCAAAAGTAAAAGGATTCTCAAATGAGGGAAAGGGGTAATGCCACTGAGAAAGCCAATCTAAATTTCTCCTATAATTCTTTCAGAGCAATCATCTATTATCTTCAATTACATTCAGTTTTAAATACCTCTAGGTAAGGTGACTAAATGTGTCGAACATACCCTTGCTGGACAATAGAAAGGTCTACCAGGGAATAGTTTAAGAATTTACCCTCTGAAATCTACTCATGAACTTTTGTTGTTTTTCAGTCATTTTTCAGTCAAGTTCAACTCTTTGTGACCATATTTGGGATTTTCTTGGCAAAGATATTGGAATGGCTTACCATTTCCTTTTGTAGCTCATTCTGTTTATGAGGAAATTGAGGAAAAGAGGGCTAAGTGACTTGCCCAGGGTCACAAAGCTGAAGCCATATTTGATTTCTAGAAAAATGAGTCTTCCTGACTCCAGATTTGGCAATCTAGTCCTTGGGTCACATAGTTGTCCACTCATGTGCATTGGATACTGTCTAATGAAACTGGTACATGGTATGGACTTAATAAAAGCTTGTCAAATAATTGATTGATTGAAACAATTTGACAGGCTATCCGAGTGCAGTCCCACCTGGTTGAACATTATTTATTATATTCCATGATTTTCTGTAGGGTTGCAAAAAGAAAAATATGATCCAGATGTAGATTACTGGAATATTAATGATGGGCATTATGTGTATACCATTTGTCACTCTTGGTATTTATTTTGTTTGTATTTATGTTACTTATACATGTGTTGGTTCAATCCTACAGTAGTAATCTCTAAGTTCCTTGAAGGCTTGGATTGTTCTGTTTTTGTCTTATTTCTTCACTTCTTTGCATAGTACCTAGGATGAAAGTTTATTAATATTTATTATTATTGAATCATCTGGAATTCAAATTTCTGGAAAACAGGTCAAGTTGTTCTTGTACAAGCTATATCATAAATCATGTCATCTTTCTGTAAAGCTATCATCTCTTCTTTCTATTCATAAATGGCAACTGGGAAAAGAATGTGTTGCCTTTTGCTTAGATTCTAAATCTAATGTCTAATATCTAATATCATCTAATATCATCAAAGAATAGAGAACTATTCAGGAATTTCACTTAGGCACTTCATAGATCTGGACAAATCACTTAACTTCTTATTGCCTCTTTCTTCAACTGCAAAATGGGGATAATCATAGTGCCTTACTTCAACAGGTTATTTTTGGGATTTTTTAAAAAAATAAATAAGTTTAATTAAAAATATTTCCAAAACCAAATTAGAAATTCTGAAAAGCAAAAGAGAAATTAATAAAATTGAAAGAAAGGAAACTATTGAGCCAGTAAATACAACTAAAATTGGTTTTATGGGAAAAAAAATAAATAAATATTTGATTAATCTGCTTTTAAAAAGGAAGAAGAAAACCCTCAAATCGCCACTATCAAAAAAGAAAAGGGTGAATGAGGAGGAAATTACAGTAACAATTCAGGGCCATTTTGTCCAACTGTAGGTCAATGAATCTGATAACATAAGTGAAATGAATGAATATTAACAAAAAATATAAACTGCTCAGATTAACAGAAAAGAAAATACTTAATAGTTGCATTTCAGAAAAAGAAATTGAAGAAGTCATCAATGAACTTCCTAAGAAAAAATCTCCAGAGCCAGATGGATTTGCAAGTGAATTCTACCAAACATTTAAAGAGCAATTCATTCCAACTGTATATAAACTATTTGAAAAAATAGGTGAAGGATTTCTACCAGATTCCTTTTTTAGCACCAAAATGGTACTGATACAAAACTAGGAAGAACCAAAACAAGGAAAATTATAGACCAATTTCCCTAATGAATATTGATGCAAATTTTAAATAAAATTTTAACAAAATGATTACAACTTGCCACTAGTGTAATAAACCATGTTCATGTAGGATTTATCCTAAGTATGTAGATATGGTTCAATATTAGGAAAACAGAAGAAGGAAGAGAAGGAGAAGGGGGGAAGGAGAGGGAAAAAAAGAACAAAGAAGAAGAAAGGAGAACAAGGGGGGAGGAGGAGGAGGAAATGAAGAAAAAAGAAAGAAAGAAAGAAAGAAAGAAAGAAAGAAAGAAAGAAAGAAAGAAAGAAAGAAAGAAAGAGAAAGAGAAAGAGAGAAAAGTATCCTTTGGTCTGTATTCAGATACTATCATGATTGTATTGCTGAGAATAACTACACCATTCACAAATGTTCATCATACAATATTGCGGTTACTATATTCTTTGTTCTCCTGGATCTACTTAGTTCATTCTCTATCAGCTCAAGTCTATCCAGATTTTCTGAAATTATCCTGCTTGTTATTTCTTATAGTGCAGCTCTATTCCATTATAATCATATATCACACTTGTTCAGCCATTTCCTAATTGTTGCACATACCCTCAATTTCCAATTTTTAGACACCACAAAAAGAGTTGGAGAAAATATTTATAAAGTACTTAGCATAGTATCTGGCACTATCTGGCTATATATATATTCTCTCTTATCTAATTTACTTGTTAAATTTCTTCCTTTTCTTCAAGGCTAGATTCAGTTGTCACTTTTTCTATGAAGACATTCCAGATCCCATCAGCTATCACTGTATCTTCCTATTTTGAATTTCTTTTTAACATTTTCCTCTGGCTAGGAAAAAAAAGGATGATTCTTCCTTTCAACCATGAGCAAGTGCCTTTCCTTTTAACTTACTATCAAATTCTTATCATAGTTATTTGGGCATACCAGATTACAAACTTCTTGAGCAGGTAGTTTAACTTTCATCTCCAACATTTAGTATAATAATGTATATAACAGTGTACACATAGTATGCTACATGTATATGTTACATGGGTTCATATATATTTGAAACATACTATGTGCATATGCAACTATATATAAATTAAGTAGATACATGCTTCAATTATTCACATTTATTGTCCCATATAGATCCTTGTATCATGAGTGACTAGGAATTCAGTCTAGCTCATTAGTTTGTCAATTCTTCTGGAAAAACTAAAGCTAGCTTTTGTATCAGAAAACTTGTGGTTTTGGTTGACATATGTAGTCATAGCTCTAGAAATGCTACATATGAAACCATGAGCATATGAGTTGACTGAGTCAGTTAAGTGTATTTGTACACTTATTTTCCCCAATAGGATTCCTCAAACTGTTCCTTATCTACTTTACTTTGATGCTTAGAGATATGACATACATGAAGGTCCTGCCTATTATGTTTCTGGTTCCTTCCCTGGTATCCTTGTGAACTAAACTGGACAGAGTTTCAGTAAAAAAAGGAAATCTCTCTGTCCCCAGAGAGACAGTAGCAAGACATTTTTGTGCACCCTCCATGTCTCATCTGAGCTCCCCAAACTTTCCTCAGTTTCACCCTATTTTTAATTTATAACTCCTTTATTCTTCCTACTTGAAGTCCCTTTCTGTCTCTCTTATTTGTGACTCTAGGCATCTGCTTCCCTTTATTAATAGGTGTTTTGTTTCCTAGATTTCCTTTTTCCTAAATGGTCCAGATATTTTACTCAAATGATTTTATTTTGTACTAACATTGAACTATTTTGAGGCACCCTTAAGGTAACACTCATCTCCAACTTCTTAGAAACTTTCCTAAATATTTCCCTTAAGAAATGTGACTGAGTCAGGAAAATGTGGGGGCTATGCCTCACATATATCTCAAGGCACTCCATTAGTCATAGGGGAAGGAATAATCAACACTTTTTTCCTAGTCAGAAACAGGGAATATGCATGTATATCTTTCATTTTCCTTTCTTGTGCTGTCCAAATGACCTTTTCTAGAAATTGAATAATCAAAATCCTGCCAAGATGCAAAAAAGCATACACATATTGCCTGGATTCAAATTTGTCTCCACCATTTACTATGTATGTGATTTTAGAAAAGTGATGGGATCATAGGTTTAAAACACAAGAATCCCTGGAGAGTACTTAACTCCCCAAGACTGAATTTCCTCATCAGTAAAGTCAGGAAGATCTGAATTCAAATGTGGTCTTATACATTTGTTGGGTGACTTTGGGCAAGTCACTTAACTTCTCCATGCCGAGGAGCCAGTTCGGTGGCTCAGAGGAAGAGAGCATTGGGATTGGAATCAGGAAGACACAAAACTGGTGTCAAACATTCATTAGCTGTATGATCCAGGAAAAGTCACAACCTCTTTTTCATTAATCCACTGGAAAAAGAATGGCAAATCATTTCATTATCTTTTCCAAGAAAATACTGTGGACAATATGGCCATGATGAATTGGACATGACTGAACAACTGAAAAACAAAGATTGCTTTCAGCTCCAAATATACAAATTTATATTTGGGCCATCATTTCTCCTTTTCAGCTTGTAGACTACTCAAATAACTTTATGGAGTCGTGCCAATTAAATATGACATCAACCATAATGTAGAACTGGGACCAATAAAAGCTTAAGCAAGTTCATTTTAAAAAAGGGATGCGATGCATTTTGTGATGCCCAGAAATTATTCTATCTCTCCAAAAAAAAGAGATGTTATGTGAGTTGGTAAATTGATTTGACCTGCATTTTGGAACCTCTTTATAACTCAAGGATAGCTAGTGCCATTGTTTAGCAATTCTGTTTTCCAAAGGAAGCCAATAAGGGGAACTAGCAACCCCAGAAGATTTTATTACTCATCCATTTTAAATGCACTGCCCCCATGAACAACCCACATCTCTATTGTCAGGTTGCTTTTTTCTTAATGGTAACCTCTTAGAGGGTTTGGATTATGTTTTATTCAATTTGTATAGTTACAACAAGAGAGAAATTTAATTAAAATTTGTTTTCTCTTTTGTTTCTGGATGTGTGTGTGTACATGTGTGAGGGGAGGGAGGTCTCTTATGTTTAATCATTTCTTAAATATGCTAAGGGAAAAAACCCTGTAATTAAAACTAAAGAACATAAATTCCCTCCAAAGAAAAAGAAAAGCAAAAGGAAAATTAGATACTATGGACTGACTGTAATTCTGACTATCAGTACGATACTTTATTTCAAGATCACTAACAAGAATTTATTTATCCTTTAGAAAAGATAACCAATTTAGAAACAAAAAGAGGACCCTAAAGGCCCATCTACTTCAACTCCTCATTTTTCAGATGAGGAAATTGAAATCCAGGAAAGTTAAATGACTTGTCCAAAGCTACATAGGTGATAAGTGACAAGAAGCAGGATATGTTTTTCTGATTCCAAAGATAACACTCTATCTTTAAAACTACTTCATCTTCATTCCCAAAGTTTTAAAATAGAAGTGAAAATGAATTAGTTGATCATATATTCTGAAAGCATATTTTCACTTTATCAATACCACAAGCCACACCAAATGTAATATAGATTGAATACACAGTCCTCCCCCCCTTTCTAGTAATGGTGTATATCTATGTTATGGAAAAGATCTTCCCTGAATAAATGAGATTGAGAATTGCAGCCTCTTCACAGTCTCATGACTCATTTGTGTCTCCATAGTCCTTTGGATGTGAGTAGACCATGACGTATCACCACAAAGAATTGGAGAGAAGAAAATTCATCAGTAAGATGTTTGTCATTAGTGAAATTTCTCTGTAGGGGGTTGATCAGACCACTTCTCTGATCAACGTAATGAACTTACAGGATTGGGACATTGATTGCCTCCCAATGGAGGGTGAACATGACCCTTGGCACTGCTGACTTATTCGTATGTCAATGAGGATGAGTGATTGAGTCTAAGCAATGGGGGAAGAATAAATTGATTTCTCAGACTATTGTGACTCAGAGTCAATCCTTTGTTTTTTGTATCTAATAAAGGTGAATCTTCAGAGTACAGTTCATTGTTTTGCTCATATACGTTTTCAAGCTTAGACCCTGGAGCAGTATCAGAATTAAGAGCAATCTAGTCCAGGAGAAGAAGGTTTTCTTTCCAGGAATCAATTCTAGATTTCCTGGGATAGAGACACACAGGATTTTTAGATGCAAGAATTCCTAGATCCCAAGTTCCTATCTCTACTTTGGATTAGACTGAAAGATGATAGCCTAAGGGGAAAGGTGAACCACATGGTAGGGAGCTGGGAATTTCTAGACCTCAGACTCTTGGGCAGATTAGGTGTTTTTTTCCTTGGAGATGTCAGCCCTGAAATTGTCAATCTGGCAACCCCATTTTTGAGAGTATAGATTCAGATCTTAAAAAGAGAAACAGAATTCCTGCACGTATCTGTATCATATGGAGATCTGAAATCCTGAAACACTAGAATAAAGCTATTACATAAGGGAGAAAACTTTTTTCTCCTGTGCTATCATGAGTTCTTAAGATCTTAGGTCAGATGAGAGGTCTTTGTTAATGAATAACCCCAAATACATTTCTTTTTTCTTATCCATAAGCCTGTATATCTAAATGATTCTCTTGGGTAAAATGGAATTCACAGAATGCCAGAAGGTTGCCTGCCCAGCAACCCCAAGTTTGCTTTCTTTCCAAGAATATTCCAAATTTCAGTGTACCATGAATATGGGGACTCTATCAGATGCTGACTGGGGCAAGAGGAAAAAGAAAAGGGGAAAAGGATGAATTCACTACTGAAGGAAGAGAATTATATATTTATGAGCTACTATGAACCCTTTATAGATCTTTTGAATTTTGTATAAGATGAAATAAAAGTCATTCTATATAAAATGTGTATCATTACTAGTGCAAATATGGGATCTGGGACTATATTTTTAATATTTTATTTTTCCTCAGTTACATGTAAAGACAATTTTTAACATTCATTTAAAAACTTTTTTGAGGTCCAAATTTTTTCTTTCCCTCCCTTCTTTCCCCCCCTCCCTGAGACAGCAAGCACTTTAATATGTTATACTTGTTCATTCATGCAAAACATATTGCCATATTAATCATGTTGTGAAAGAAGACACATAACCAAAAGAAAAAAAAAGAAGAAAAAATGCAGAAAGTGAAAAATAGCATGTTTCAATTTGCATTCAGAATTCATAAGTTCTATCTCTGGAGGTGGATAGCATTTTTCTTCAAGAATCCTTTTTTTTTCTTTTTTTGGTTTTCATGTGGCAATGGGGTTAAAGTGACTTGTCCAAGGTCACACAGTTAGTATCAAGTATTGAGGCTGAATTTGAACTTGGAATTGTCTTGTATCACTGCATTACTGAGAATAGTGAATTGTTCATTGCTATTACTGTATGTAATGTTTTTGTGGTTCTGTTCATTTCACTTTGCATCACTTCATATCTATATATCTATCTATCTACACATACACATATACCTGAATATATATGCATATGTCTTTCTAGGTTTTTCTCAGATAACCTGCTCATCATTTCTTATAGCACACCATTCCATTACAATAATATTACCCAACTTAAGTACTGGACATCTCCTCAATTTCTAATTCTATGCCAGCACAAAAAGTTGCTGAAATATTTTTGTACAAATAGGTCCTTTCTCCCATTTAAAAAAAATTTTGGGGATATAGATTTAGGAATGATATTGCTGGATCAAAGTTCAGTTTTAATAACCCTTTGGGCTATAAATTTGAGTTTGGTGCCCAAGATTGAATCTAAGCCCCAAACGTAGAGTGACTTCTTTACTGATAACTTATGATTGGAAAATAATAGATCAATTAATAGCAAGAGTGAGAGCTGATAGATAATTCATTTTGCCCTTACCATCCTCACAATGACAAGAAATCCAGAGGATTTACTGGATAAACTTTTTGTGGATGATTTACAGGAATATGTGGTCAAGAGTCACACAGGATAAGTAAGCATGAATGGGTTGCCATCTATATTGTTGGCAATATTACTATTACCAGTAAAATGTCAGACCTACTGAAGTATCAAACCATCCCTCTCTCCAAGGAGAATCTAACACCTGTTATAGCAATACATATCCGAGCGATTCAAAATGAGAAATAGTAAAATAACATTCATGACAGTGGTTCAGAATGGTTCAACTATAATTAGCTCTCTTTTGAGAGAGAAATAATTGTTTTTGAGTCCTTTTGATAACTGAACAAATTATATCCACAAAGTAATAATCTGATATTGTTAAAAACAGGCTTAAAAACAATTCAAAATGGTGCTGTTTAAAAACAGGTTTGATAGATCCTAGATTATTTGGCATGTTCATTTAAACATTAGTGTAGAATAATTGCTAATTATGTTACAGAATTCTTATTTTTGGTAAGTTGAACTATGATTTGCTTTCATGATTCTATATAAAGATCAGTCAATCAATCAGCAACTATTTTAGCCTGTCAAATAACTAGAAAAATGCAGGAATTCTTGGCTTAAAAGATTTTACATTCTATCAGGGTAGACTGAAGCATGAAAGAATTTTCTTTAGTTAAGAGCATAAAAGTTGTTTATTGCTGGGGAATCCTTATTAAAATTAAGTTTCAGTTACTTTCATAGACTGAGATTTCTGACAAAAAAGAAAAAATTCTTAATATCTAAAGGTATATATCCGATATCAATTGTTTGAGTTTGTGCTCAATAAATGTAACAGTGTTAAATAAAGGAAATCCATTAAATAAGTTATAGGAATGGCTTAGAGACAAAAAACAAATTTTTCCCAGGACTAGGAGATCTTGTTTGTCTTATTAAGTTATCTCATATTAAATTTATGTCTTACAAAGGCAGGCAGAAACTACCCCATGATAAATATGAAGCAAAGTATGTCCATTTATATCCATTAATTCTAGACAATGTAGGCTATCATTTTAATTTTGAGGATTCAATGAAAGTAGAAGGTAGAGAAGAGAAATGAAGTAATGCATTGAGAAGAAGACACTGATTCTTTCCTCAAAAGGAAGACAAGTTAAATGAGAAGACATTCCTTTAAAATAAATGAAGAAAATGTATAAGGAAAGTATCAAATTAATTTATTAAATGTCAGCATCTTCTAGATGAAATTATCATTAATTCCCCAAACTATTATTGTTCTCCTAAATGGTATTATATTTAACTACTTGGTATTATTTACATTTGTTAACTTTATATTTATGTTTATATGCAAACTTTGATAGCTAAAAATACACTATAACTTTTGGAATTTTCTATATCTTTACATATAGTTATTTATTGTTTTCTTGTCATTTTCAGTCATTTCCAACTCTTCAATACCCCATTTAGTGTTTTCTTGGCAAAGATACTGGAATGGTTTGCCATCATATATATATATATATACATATATATATATATATATGTATATATATATATATAGTCACTATATATGGTCACTAAGTTGTCTGTTTCCACATTTACTAACCTTTGGGGTCAACTATAGTTCACTGTTCCCATCAAAATAATGTAGTAGCCAGAAAGTCTTTACCTGACTGAGTCCTTTTGATATGTAGTTCTAAGTCACCACACCTAGCCAGATAGCTAATAAAATCCAACCTGAATAACCCATGCTGATTTGAAGTCAATAATCTCAGGCAACTCTCCTATTTTATGGTTAGAAAATTCCTTTTAACTCCTGATTAACTACTGATGGAAAGTCTTCTAGCCCAAATTGTATTTCAAGGATGTGACTGATAGACAACCCCTACACCAAGACCAAGGTTACAAAATTCACGTTGCTCAGGAGATCATTGCTCACTGGGAGGAGGAAAGAATAGTGTGGAGTCAAAGGACACCCTTCCAATATTTACTGCCTGTATTACCCTGAGAAAAACATTTAATCTCACATGGCTTAGTTTCGTTACCTGTAAATGAGGAAAGCTATTCTCCTAGACTATATAGAGTATAAGGGACCCCAGAAACTATATAGACTTATTTCCCATGGGGATTAAGTGTTTAAGTTTTTAGGTGGCCTGTTTAAGGTATTGATTAACATCTCTCAATCATGATTTCTTTTTCTGTGAAATGGGCATAATAATAACACCTACTTCATAGAATTGTTACGAGAATAAAATGAGATGACATCATATAAAACACTTTGCAAGCCTTAAAGCATTGTAAAAATTCTAGCTCTTATTGTTACTATTATTTATAGTATTATTAGTAGTAGTAGTGGTAGTGGTGTTAGTGGTAGTAGTGGTAGTAATGAGGGTAGTAATGATAATTGTGATAGTAATGATGGTAGCAATGTTGGTGGTGGTAGTAGTAATACTTTCTGTCTCTGAACTATATGGGTTGGAAACATGTACTTCTAAGTTATAGAAAAACTGTCAACCTTTGCTAGGTTCCTCCTAAAGAGAGTTCTTTGTACCAAAAATCAATCACAGACTAGTGCCTATTGTTCATCCATTTTCTACAGGCAAGTTTGTGATGGAGAGACACGATTTTGTTTTTGACTTTGTATTTTTGGGACCTAGGAGATTTTTTTTCTTTCCACATAATAAGCATTCAATAATACTTGTCCAATGAATGGATGAGCTCTCTTCAAGTCCAAGATCTATGACTTATGAATTCTCCAGTTCAATAAATGTCTCTCATACAACCAGAATGATGAAAATAAGCAGCAATGGTACCAATCAGAAGCAACAAAAGAGGAGGCTATAGCTTTCAAGGAAATGAAGAAGAATATCATAGGGGAGGAGTTAGAGAAAAAGAGGAGGGCGAAAAAGGGAAGAATGGCCAAAGGTGGATTCTATAAAAGTTGGAACAAAAACTAATAGTTGATATTGTCTTTGAAAGATTGAGTTATCTGGACATTCTATAGCAGGATACATAGCATCAGGTGAGACCAATTTTTCTAATGTGGCTGCATTTCCTTCACTGAGGTTCCAACATGTTTGTTCCTGTAATTGTGCAGCTGCTGCACATCTTATAAAGCTCTTGCTGATGTGATAAACAATGCAGTCTTCTACACCCACATCACAAATAAGAAAGGAAAGTAGATGCTGAGACTACTTCTGTTAAGGTAAAGAGAATTTTCACAGTAGTTTCCCAACTCCTACCTCATTCCAGCTTTTCTCAGCAGGAAAACCTTATGTTCAATAAAATTAGCACCATTATACTGTTCCAGAATCTTCCCCAGTGTTGCAGTCTGGGTAGGCAATCCCACAAATAGACTACAGCACCGACAGTTACAAAACCAAATGCTAATGCTAATGTTTAAAAGTATTTCCTGGCCGACCCCAGCAGGGGAAATAGATAAATTGCTTCTTTCTATAAATGAATTTCAAAATGCTCTTTAAAAAAACAGAGTGGGAGGTTGTGAAATAAAACAGCTTTAATCTCTTTCTCAATCTCTCTCCTGCCCTCCCTCTCTCCTTCCCTTTCATCCCTCCCTATCTTCTCTTCTCTCTCTCTCTCTCTCTCTCTCTCTCTCTCTCTCTCTCTCTCAACTTCTTTCTTTGGAAACAAAGAATCATAGAAAAAAATCTTTATGTACATAAAAATATTGCAGGAAACAGAAATTTCAATTTGAGGTCTAGGTTGTGTGATTTTTTTTCCTAGGAGGGAAACTAAGAGAAATGGACAAACATTGACTTTTGTTCCTCTTCACTTGTGGATATCCTTCCTATCTCAAAGTAGAAGGAGAGAAGAGAGAAGCTAAGTAATATAGAGCAAAAAGGATTCTCCCAGAGTATTGAATTTGTATACAGTTATATGTGTACAGTCTCCTTGAATGCAGAAGTTATTCTATTTTAGTATTCATTATCTATCCTATGACCATGTTTATTCTATTGTGGTTGAAGAATAAATGCTTGCCAACTGATTGAATTCCTCCCCAATCCATATAAAGAATTCCATGGGTATGATGATAATATTGTCTAGCCAAAAATCAGGACAAGTTATATGACAAGTGACTTTTTTCCTTCCCTAAATTTGTGCATGGGATAAGATATTTTAAATTGGCACTGTCACAGAAAATCTAACTATGGTCACTTCTCTTGGATTATCTAGTGAGGAGGAAAATAGAGGGAAAAGGAAATGGAGAAAGGTGAATATTGGGCAGGGGACCCAGACTGCAGGCCAACTGCCCCCAACTACTAACATAATTGGTAGTAGAGTTTGGCCCTGAAAAAAAGTCCCAGTTCAGGAACAAAAGGTACCTGAGTTGAGCAAATTAAAAAACAAACTTTATGTAATATTTTTAAAATTTCAAAGCCAACTCCCTGATGATTACAAATAGAGAATCAAAGGAAAAATAGATTTTTCCATAAGTATTTCCTGAATACTTAGAAGGGATTTAATAAATTGAATAAAAGCTCTTATGGAAAGAAATGGATGAAAATTGACATATTGGAAGAGAAAGTGGTAAACTTTATGTAAGAAATGAAGTCTTTGAAAGCCAGACCAGATCAAAAAGAAATCAAACAATTTATAAGGTGGTTAAAAAAAGAAATTGGAACACAATCATCAAAATATTGAACATATGGAAGAAAATAATATTTGATATCAAAATAATCAACCTTAAAAATAGGTCAAGGGGAATAATGTGAGAATCAATATCTTCCTGAAAACATACAACCTAAACAAATAATCTTTACACTATATTTAAAAAAACTTGTAACTGAAAACTTCCCTCATTCATTAGAACTAGAAGGCACACTAGGGAAAGGGAGGAGAATATGCATATATTAAGTCCCTACTAGGTGCCAGGCAGAGCAATAAGCACTTTACAAATATTACCTCATCTGATCCTCACAATTCTGTGAGGGAGGAGTTAATCTTTATCATTATTCCCATTTTATATTGAGGAAAGTGGAACAGACTCCTTTTCTTCCTCTTCTTCCTCTTCATGTTCTTCCTCCTCCTCCTCATCATCATTATCACTAACATTTATATTGTATTTATATTATATTTGCTTTAAAAACATGATTACATTTGATACCTAACTACCTCCTGGGAGGTAGATACTGTTATTATCCCACCTCTACATTTGAGAAAAATGAGACAGACAGAGGTTAAGTAAATTTCCAGGGTCACACAACTGAGGTAGGATTCAAACTCAAGTCTTTATGATTCTAAATTCTATTCTCAACCTATGACATACCACCTAGTTGTCTAGGAGCTACCAAAGTAAAGATAGGATTAATCTATCACCTCTTGAGAGTAATTCTAAATGAAAAGTCCCAGTCAAAAAGGAGAGTTTCTTTGTCAAAGAAAAATATAGCCAATATCTAAAAAGAAGCAGATTAGTACTATTCAAGATCACTTAAAAGCAGGTAACTTCAAGTACTTAGAACAGTACTTAGAACTAAGAAGATGTATAAATACTTGTTTCCTTCTTTTAGTATTTTTTGTCTTCCTCTTTAAATTGGAGATCTTGGAATATTCCAAAGGGTAAAATATAAATTTACAACCAATAGTAACTTACCCTGAAAATTTGAGTATAATTCTGTTGGGAGTAAAATTGCTCTTTAATGCATAGAAGATTTTCAAACATTTCTCATTAAAAGATCAGAACTGAGAAAAAATTGGAAATGCATAGGAATCCAGAGAAACCTAAAAAAAGCAAATTTATTTGAATAATTGGAAGAAGGTTATATGATGATGTCATGCTAACATTTTAATAGGAGAAGAAACAAGTACCCTTTCAGATTATTAATAATTGTTGAAATGCATAGAGATCCTGTACTAAGGAAGTTATGTGATCCTAGGAAAGTCTTTTAACCTGTTTCCTTCAGTTTCCTGTTCTGTAAAATAGGAATAATGATACCATCTGCCTCACAACAGTGAAGAACAAAAGGAAATAATTGTAAAGCACTTAGTGTACTGTAAGCTCTATGTAAATATTAGTTATCATCATCATCATTATAAACCACTTTCAAAGAAAAATGAGTTAAATAATAAACAGGTTTTAGGAGAAGGGATGTGGGGAGATTGGTTCTGTTCTGAGGATTTGAATACAGTAGGATAAAAGGAGATATAAAGAAAGAAGGAATAAAAGTTCGAGTTTGTTATTCCTTATAACTAGAGTATGTGAGAAGACTATAAAAATGAAGGAAGGATAGGGGAGTAGGCATGAATTGAATCCTAATTTTAACTGAAATGGATAAAAGAGGGCTTAAAAATAAGGTGATGAAATTGTGTTGGTATACCTGGAAAAATATACTGAAAATGCAATTGTGAATTGATGTACTTGGAGAAACACAAGTTCAAAGGAGGGGGAAAAAGTGGAAGCGGGAAGGGAATAATTCCAAGCAAAACAAACTTCTTGATCCTAGGAAAAAAAGAATCAAGAAAAGAAAATAACTAAAACCTGAAGTGGATGCATTACATTGATTCATAGAAAATAGGAAATGGCTGAACAAATGACAGTATATGAAAGTGATGCAATGTTATAACACTAGAAAAAATTATGAAAGAGAAAATTTCAGAGAATCCTGGATAATATGAACTGATTCAGGAGGAGGTAAGTGAAACAGGGGAATAGTTTTATCAGAGATAGCAAAATTGTTAAGAAAAATAAAACAGCTGAAGGACATAAGGAACAGATATATAAATTGTGTTGGACATCATTCTTGTATGGATTCATTTTGTTTGGCTATGCTTATTATTACACCCCTACCCCACCCCCTTCTTTCTCTCATTATTGGAGGGAGGAACAATAGAGATGGAGAAGAAAGGATTCACTTTGGATTTTTAAAAGAGAAATAAGGGAAGTTCAGAAGAAAGCATAAACAAACAAGAAAATTTTGAAAGCAAAGTGCAGAATTTATTACATATATATGAATATGCATTCTTACAAATAATATATTAAATATATTAATTACCATATGCAAAATATGGTAAATATAATAATACATCATTTGCTGTTATTGAGTCTTTTCATCATAACTGGTATTTATGTCCCCATGTTGAAGTGCTTTGCTATTTCCTTCTCTAGCTCATTTAACTGATGAGGAAATAAGGCAAACAGGATTAAGTGATTTGACCATTTGACCTCAAGAAGATGAGCCTTCCACAGGTCTACTGAGTCACCTAGCTACTAAATATCATTAAACATCAAACATTAAATGTAATAATTTTGAATATATATTAAATATTTAAGTTCAGAATTTTTTAAAAAGAAAAATGTTAACTTTTTTTGCATTCATTCAACAAACATTTAAGTGTTTACTTCATTCAGAAAAATGTACTAGGCTCTGGAGGAGTAGAAAGCACAAAGTTTAGCTGAGATAAAGTCATGACCTTCATAGAGCTTTATGGTCGTAGAAAAGTGATAGGACATGAACACAGCAAATTTTACAAATTAATTACATTTGGACCATAATTACTGGTGGTTGTAGTCAATAGTTTTGACTACATAAGTAAGTAACATTGACAGAGCCCTGGAGAAACAAAATTTTATAGAGAATTAAATCTGACCTGCTGAAAGTAGGTGAGACTGGATAGTAATTTAGAATTTTCTATGAAGACTCTTCCATGGTGGTGGGAAGAATCTCTTGTTTTTTTTGTTTTTTTCTCATGAAGTCCAAACTAGGAGATGTAAACCTTTACTGTGAAAAGTAGAATTGTGCCTGTTTCAGCCACCTGGACATAGCAATATCATTACCTCAGCCAAGCCCCATTTCCGTAGTGTTCAGTCTAGCATGCAACAGATGCGGCAATGTCATATACATCATTGTGTCCTTGCAGAAGAAATGGATTATTCTCTGCCACTCTAAATGTTCTGAGATTAAAACCATTGAAAGGTGTTGTGATCTATTGGAAAGCAATATAATAGAAATAACACGTTTGGGTTTAGACCCAGACCTGAGTCCTAACTTTGAAACATATGAGCTAGATGACTATGGGTAACATAATTTTTCTGAGTCTCAATTTTTTGGGACATAAAAAAGATTTAGTTCTAGGAAAAGTCACTTAATGTCATTGAGGCTCAGTTTCTTCATCTATAAAATGCAATAATAGGATTAAATATCTCTAAGATCCCATTTAGTTCTGGAGCTAGGATCTTGTGATCTACCTCCAAGAATTCTGGTCAAGGAAAGAAAGTGTTCTATAAATGCTTAAAACCTTATATCTGTGAATTATAACTGTTACATACTTCTATAACCAAAGTTTTAAATAAGAAGACAATGCCACCTGTCTCTTTTTGTTTCATCATCCTTGTAAATGTCCTGCTCTAATAGTTCATTGTGGTATAGAAGAAATCCGGAATTTTTGAAGGCTACACCAGTCAAGTTCAATCAATCATAAAATCATAGATGTAGAACTAGAAGAGGACCTTAAAGGCTATTAAGTCCAAACCCTTTATTTTAAAGATGGGTAACTGAGGTAGGTAAAGGTTAAATAAATTCCCCATGGTCACACATCCAATAAGTAGCAAAGGTAAGACTTGAATTTAGGTCTTCCTGAGTCCAAATCCAAAAACTATACACTATGCCACCTCTTTTTTTGTTAAGTTTCCAATATTTGCCAGAGACTGTGCTAATCACAGAGACTACAGAAACAAACAAACAAAATCCCTTATATTAACAATCACAAACACTGGAATGTCCAGAGGGTCATAGAGCTAGCAGCTACCTAGTTCAATCCTAGTACTTAAAGCAGAGACAAGTTAAGTGACTTGTTTCAGGTCATGCTACTATAAAACCCACAGCTTTTGACTTTACACCATAAACTGAAAGTTGACTTGGAAACGGAGCCATCCAAAATTTAGTTTGGAGAGGTTCATCACCTGTAGGCTGACTCTAATTTGATTATTATTTTCTGGTCACAGCAATACTTGAAATGTTTTCTCCTCTTAAAGCTCGAAGAGAATGAGTTCTGCATCAAGGAAATGAGAAAATGTTAGCTGAAATCACACATCTTTTCAAATATTGAAGAAAATGGGCAAGAACATATGATTTTTTCCCAACCTGCGGTGTTTCAGGGATTCCTCTTTAGTGTTGTAATAAGTTTTGGAATACTCAGATGAAAACCTCTAGAAACAGAAAACAGGTTTTGGAAAGTATGGAATAGCTGAGGCTGCTACAAAGATTTTGCCTAACAATTTTTCGTCCCCTCTGAGGACTCACAAAGTGAAAAATAAACAGTAAGTGTCAACCTAACTTCTGAGAGATTCTTTTCAGAAGAATGCACACTTCTGCTTCATCACCACTATCCCCAGTATGCCTACTTGGTGTTTGATAAAATTAACAGGGCCTCCTTGATCGAGAATTTCATGTATACTGTAATATTACATTATAATATCACTGAAAATGAATTTCTTGGGGGGGTCTCAGTAATCCTGTTTGGCTTTTCCCAAATTAACTAATTATTATTTAGATGATTGATTGCGGAATAAAATACAAATTTTTAACCTTTCATCGAAGGTTCTTGATTTGCTTCCAAACAAACTTCCAATATTCTTTCTCATTATTCCCTTTCAGACACTTTATCCTCTAATCAAATTGGGCTGCTCAATTTTTCCTATCTCTACTTTTGTTTAAGTTACTCACTGTGCATATGTGGCATCCTTATGTCCAAAGGACACTTGTTGAAATCTTTCCAATTCTGCTAAACCTCCAAAAACCTTTACCAAATGCTTTGCAGTTGGTGAATTCCCTTTCTCTTGCTCTTTGATATGGGCTTTCATACTTATATTAGGTATAAATCACATTTTTTTCTGATATTATAGTGACTGGTGTCTATATCACGCATATTCTACCAGATTGTTGAGGCAGGAATTAATTCTTTCTCATCTTGATCTCTTAACATGTGTGTGGTACTGTATGTATGCTAGGTGCTTAATTAATGTTTGCCAAATTTGTCAAATCTTGACTTTCTTGTGTTTTTATAGTCATCACATTTTTGTCCAATTTGGGGCTAGTCACATGTGGAAGAGACTCTTGAAAAAACATAGAAGGAAAAGATATGCTAGTGCTAAAAACAACAACAATAACAACTTACAATGATATCAGGTAATTCACCATTTTATTAAGCTATGCTAAGCACTGGAGATATGACAACATTCAACATTTTAAGGTTTCTGAAGTACTTTCTATTATTTCATTCTATCCTCACTACAATGCATGTGGTAGATACTGTGTCAACAAGTCTGCCTTTTATACATTAGAATGTAAATTCTTTAAAAGGAGAGATATTTCATTTACTTTATTTGTATCCTTAAAATTGTGTTTTGATTGGATTGATCATCAAGGAAATGGGGGTGCAAACATCTAAGCCATTTGATCTAAAGAGGTTAGATAATAAAGTTCTGGCTAGATTACATGTGGCCTCATATATGTCATATATATGATCTGGCTAGGTCAAGGCTAAAGTTTTTTGCCTGGAGTCAGGGAAAAACTGAGTTCAAATCTGGCTTCAGACCTTTACTAGTTTGCCACTGTAAGATACTCATTTAATCCTATTGGCTTTATTTTCTTCATCTGTAAAATGAATTGGAATAGAAATGGCAAGATGCTCCAGTATCTTTGCCAAGAAAATGCCAAATGAGTTCACTGAAACAACTGAATAATAACAAAAGTTTTTTCAACTACATTTAAAACGATCATAATAATCTATGACTTAATATTTAAATATTTTAAGTAGCACAAAATTGGGTTAATAAGAGGAACAAAATCAATGATTTGGAGAATTAACAAGAAATTAGGAAAGAAAATTTAAAAATTCAAAATCAATAATATTTACCATCTGCATTATTCTTATATTTTACAAATGCCTAATATTGTTATTATTCATGAACATAAGGGGAAGGTGGTGATTAGTATCATAATATATCCTTTTGTTAATAAAGAAATGAAAACTTGGGAAAATTAAGTAACATGTAAAGTTACTTAAGTAACTTTAAATGAAAGTTACTTTTATTTAAGTAAGTTTAAATAAAAAAGTTTTAAATAAAATAACTTTAAATAAAAGCACAGAAAGAGTATTCAAAATACGAGAGTTCTCCTTAGGGCCTAGTCTTTTGTGGAAAATTGTCAGCTTAGTGTGAACTCCTTGCCGGGAGGTGGTGCTTTATTTTTTCTTTTTTTTATCAGAGCCAAGCACAGTGCTTGGAACATGGAAGTTCTTTATAAATGTTTGTTGATTGATTATGCTATTTAATTATTAAGAGTATCTCTCCACAAAGGATTAATCATATGTCTCAGAATCTGGAAATATGTTTGTCTTTTAGAGATGATTTTTTCTTTTACAAAAGTTTTACAGGCAAAGCCAATTATTATCATTTCTATGCCATGTATTCCTTCCTTAATAATACAGCTTCCCATCCAGATACCATGACTGAAGAACTCTGCTATTTATTCTTACTTTTCATGTCTTTATTTCTCTTTTGACAGACAGAAGATAGCTATCCTGTTGAATTTGGTTGAATTTCTTAGTATGACAGTCAGGGTTAGGGGAGGGAGAATAATATGACCCATCTTGAGGTTAAACAATTTGCTGTCAACTAACCTCTCCAGACTTCATTTTCCTTGTCTACCAAATGAGGGCTAGAAGATTGGGTTAGATGATTTCAGAGATTCTTTTCAATTCAGGAATTCTACTTGTGATAAGGAGAAAGAAAAGTAAAGGGAGAGGGAGAAGAGTGGAAAAGAAGAAAGGGAGAGAAGAAAAGGATGCATAGGTCTTTCAGAATAGCTTAAAAAAGCATTTCTTTTTAAGATGCTATAATAGAAATAGAGAACACATATTTTGTATAGAGCACTGGTGTGATTATGTGATTCCATAGCCACTGGGAAAGGTAGGTGGCATAGATGATTACAGTTGGAGTAACAAACTCCTCACTTTAGGAGTTGTCCCAGGTACTTAATAGCTATGTGACCCTGGCTAAATCACTTAATCTTAACCTCACTTAGCTTCAGCTTCCTCATTTGTAAAAAAGTAATAATAGGACCTAGTTCACAGGACTGTTGTCAAGATCAATTGAAATAATAGATGGAAAACACCATACAAATGCCAGCTATTATTAATAGGAAATTCTGATAAGAGAACTCTCTATACCAATAAAGATGAGAAACTTATCTGCAACCTACAGAGAATTGCCTAGCGGACTGAGAGACTAAGTGACCTGCTTAGATGCAAAATGACAATATATATGTCATAGAATAACTTAAAGTCAATTCTTTCTGATTATAAAGCTGTCATTCTAGTCAACATGATGACTCAGGATTCTAATAAGGACCATAGATAGAACTTACCTTCTGTGAAGTTATACTCTTAGTCCATCTTAAACTTTGAGATCAACAAGTTTTCTGGGTTGTTTTTTGGTGGGGAGGGTTGGGAGGAGTGACAGAACTGAAAATACAGGTTGGGGAATTAAGAAAGGATACTGAGACAAAAAAGATATTGAGCAGAGGGTAGGGGAACTCTGACTCCCCACGGTTCATACTATTATTAGATTTTTATACCTTTAATGGGCTGTTCTTTCAAAATGGAAGTTGTTTATTCTGCATTTAATTTGTTCATTTAAAAGATACAGTTAATTATTCTGATTCAAGAATTGTGAGACAGATATCAGTGCTTCTGATTGTTACAAGCTCTAGTGTTGAAAAGATAACTAAGACTGATAACTTTAGCACAAAATTAGGAAGATAAATGATCTGATTAGAGGTAAAAAGTGAAAACTAGATTATTAACTAAAAACTAAAATGGAGTCATTAATAGAAAAAATCTAGAATCTAAACATATAAAGATAGAAAGAGGTAAAAAGACAAATTTAGAATCTCATCAGCTAAGCTTGAAGCTGAAAATGATTGATACTACAGTTGCTATTAAAGAACATCTGAACAGAGAAACAACTTGGAATGAAAGATTCAAAGAATATCTTTCTACAATCTTTGTTGAGTTTGCTTCAGTGAGGTATTAATCAACCGTAATATAGATCAATTCAGATTAGTGGTGGATGCATGTGTACAATACAGGAGCTATATTTATCAAAGAATTTTTATGGATGGTTTCTGAGACAGAAAGAGGACATTGAAATTTGAAGACTTTGCAGTTACTTCTGAGAATATAGGTTTTCCATATGTTTGGGAGTAATTCTAAAATTACTCTCAAGCAAATTTTTGTAGAATTTATTATTTATTATTATTGTATTTGTTTTAACATGTGTGGTATTAATGTATCCCTTGTCTTACTGTTAAATAAGTTGCTATGTTTAAGATCAAAAAGTGTCATTACTATGAATTGAATAGTTTGGTCTAAATGGTAATGCATTGAAGAGTGCTGAGGAGCTAACGTGATGACTAGGGTTAAGTTGTTCTCTGGGGTATCAGTTTCCTTATCTATGAAATAAATGTTGACCTCTTTAAGGCTTACTACAGATATAAATCTGTGATTCTAGCTCATGGTGATGCTATAAAAATTAATTATATGAGTAAAATACTTGTGAAAGAATGTGCCCTAATTTAATGAAAAAAAAAGTACAAAAGAAGGTGGCTTAGCCCTACCTGATCTAAAATTATATTATAAAGCATAAGTCATCAAAACTGTTTGGTATTGGCTAAGAAATAGAGTGGTGTACCAGTGGAATAGGCTAGGTGTAAAAGCAGGAGACGATTATAGTAATCTGCTGTTTGATAAATCCAAAGAATCCGGCCATTGGGATAAAAGCACCCTCTTTGATAAAACCTGCTGGGATAATTGGAAGTTAGTATGGAAGAAACTTAGATTAGACCAACACCTCACATCCTTTACCAAGATAAGATCCAAATGGTTACAGGACTTAGATATAAAAAACAATACTATAAGCAAATTAGAAGATCAAGGACTAGTTTACCTGTCAGATCTATGGAAAGGGGAGCAGTTTATGACTAAGGAAGAGTTGGAGAACACCAAAAACCAATTAGATGATTTTAATTACATTGAATTAAAAAGCTTTTGCACAGATAAAACCAATGTAACAAAGATCAAAAGAAATGTAGTAAATTGGGAAACAATCTTTACAACTAATGATTCTGACAAAGGACTCTTTTCTAAAATATACAGAGAACTGAGTCATATTTTGAAAACAAAAAACCATTCCCCAACTGATGAATGGTCAAAGGATATGCAAAGGCAATTTACAGATGAGGAGATCAAAGCAATCCATAGCCATATGAAAAAGTGCTCTAAATCATTAATTATTAGAGAAATGAAAATTAAAGCTTCTGTGAGGTACCACCTCACACTTCTCAGATTGGCCAATATTACCAGAAAGGATAATGATCACTGTTGGAAGGGTTGTGGGAAATCTGGGACACTATTACACTGCTGGTGGAGCTGTGAACTCATCCAACACTTCTGGAGAGCTATTTGGAACTATGCCCAAAGGGCAACTGTGCATACCCTTTGACCCAGCAATACCACTACTGGGTCTATATCCTGAAGAGATGATGAAAAAGGGTAAAAACATAACTTGTACAAAAATATTTATAGCAGCCCTGTTTGTGGTGGCAAAGAATTGGAAATCAAGTAAATGTCCTTTAATTGGGGAATGGCTTAGCAAACTGTGGTATATGTATGTCATGGAACACTATTGTTCTGTTAGATCAGGAGGGACGGGAATTCAGGGAAGCCTGGAGGGATTTGCATGAACTGATGCTCAGTGAGATGAGCAGAACCAGAAAAAAACACCGTATACCATAACAGCAACATGGGGGTGATGTTCAACCTTGAAGGACTCACCCATTCCATCAGTGCAACAATTGGGAACAATTTTGGGCTGTCTGCAAAGGAGTGTACCATCTGTATCCAGATAAGGAGCTGTGGAGTTTGAACAAAGTTCAAGGACTATTCCCTTTAATTTAGGAAAAAAACAGATATCTTATTGTCTGATCTTGTTACCTCTTAGATTTCTTGTCTCTTCTCTAAGGATATGATTTCTCTCTCATCACGCCCAATTTGGATCAAGGTACAACATGGAAACAAAGTAAAGATTAACAGATTACTTTCCGTGGGGGTGGGGGGAGGGAAGTAAGATGGGGGGGAAATTGTAAAACTCAAATAATATCTTTAATAAAAATAAATTTAAAAAAATAAAAAGAAAAGGTAGATTTTGATTGCACAATTTCTAAAATCCTCTCCGATTCTCTGATTCATTGATTCTATATAACAAATTAATGAACACTGGAGAATTTGGGTTCAAATGTCACCTCTGACATTATCTCCATAACTTAACTTCCTTGGGCTTCAGTTTCCTCATTTATAAGATGAGGGAGTTGGACTAGATGTGCCCTAAGGTGTCTTCCATATCTAGTTCTATGATTCTAAAAACATTTTACTTGAGTAAATGTTTATATCTTATTAAATACTCAAACAGATCATGGTCTTATAGGTATTCTCTCCATGGGTAAAGATATCAGGGTATTTAGACCTGATCATCCTATGTTGGTTTTACTCATGTTCTTCAATAAGTTTGCCTCAGGAGTTTCATTCAGTATACTAAAAACCTTCCTTGCTTAGTCCTGATTTTATTAATGAGTTAATAAGCAAAATGATACTCAAAGTCACAGGGATGTGGCTTATGGGAGGTATTATCCTAACTTCTGGAGAAAAAAAGAAGAGTTGAAATAGTTTTGTGTTCTGGAAATGAATGGTAAAATTGTTTAGCTTGCTCACATCACTTCTTTGATAGGTAATCTCATTGTTTGACTTTTTTAGATATTGGCTAAACTTAATATTGCCACAAATCAGTTTGCCACAGGCCATGTCTCTTTAATGCATCTCTTTCTATTTTTTCTTACTATAAAAGCCATGCAAGTAAAAAATATTGGCTAGATTTAGTTCTAGGAAATTTTATTTGTATTTTGGGCAGCCATAAGTGGGTGCCAATTGCTTAAAAGCCTCTTTTGCTTTTCCACATTCTTTTTTTTTAGGTTTTTGCAAGGCAAACGGGGTGAAGTGGCTTGCCCAAGGCCACACAGCTAGGTAATTATTAAATGTCTGAGACTGGATTTGAACCCAGGTACTCCTGACTCCAGGGTAGGTGCTTTATCTACTGCACCACCTAGCCACCCCTGCTCTTCCACATTCTTGAGGTGCCTAGGGTAAGAGCTCCATGAGAAATGTTTCCCTTATACCATAGTTTCCTAATTTGACTTAAATTACCCTATGCTATAGAACAGTACACCAGGATTCTTAAAAGCTAATAATGGAAAGGATCATATTAAATTATCTTTTGTGTAAGATATCTAATAACATTTAAGTTCTGAGGCTAGAAGGTCATCTAGACCAACCCTTTCCTTTTAAAAATAGGAATTTTGACTTCTGTGCCAAGATTTTTTATTTTTCTTTCATTCTCAAGAGCATCAGGAAGGTGATGCCATGACTTGCAAGTGAATTGGATTTAAGTGATGAAGGGCTATGCAAAGGCATCAGTCATATTTTCTACTCCAGAGAAATTTGGGTCCAATGACAGGCTAGGAGATCAGGAGGACTAAAAATGGCCCTAGATGCAGTGAGAGACCTTGTTTTTTTGTTAATCAAGGAACAGTTTAACTTAGGCAAATGATTAAGTCTAGGTAACAAGGCAAAGAATGGTCTCTTTTAACCAGTCCCCCCAATACTCCCAAAACCAAAAAATCAAACCCAACAATGTGAGAAGGGGAAGACTCTCAGGGTTTCTGACCAAAACTAAAAACTTGCTATTTATATTCACATCGGAGCCCCAAAAGTAAACAAGTTAGGATTGGACTGTGATTTATTATTGACCAATCAATGAAAGTCAGATTGATTTGGGTTTAAAGCACAGTCCTTAAGAAAGAAATATAACCTAAGATTATAAAAAGTGAATTAGCAGGGCAGCTAGGTGGCATAGTGTATAAAGCACAGGCTCTGGAGTCAGGAGTACCTGGGTTCAAATCCAGTCTCAGACACTTAATAATTACCTAGCTGTGTGGCCTTGGGCAAGCCACTTAACCCTGTTTGCCTTGCAAAGAGAGTAGAAGAAAAGTTGGGAAAAGAAAGAGAGAAATGCAAGAGAATCATGAAAAAAGGGTCAATGGCATGGACAAAAAGCATAAGTATACAAAAATAATCAAGGAAAATAACTCCCTAAAAACAGAATTAACCAAATGGAAAAGGAAGTACAAAAACTCAATAAAGAAAACAATTCCTTATAAATTAGAATAGAACAAATGAAAACTAATGACTATGACATCAAGATATGATTAAACAAAATAAAACAATGAAAAAATAGAAGAAAATATAAATTCTCTTATTGGAAAAACAACCAACCTGTAAAACATAGAAGAGATAATAAGAATTAGTAAACTACCAAAAAGGCATGATTTTTTTAAAACGGCCTGAACAACAAGAAATCATACATGTGGGGCAGCCAGGTGGTACAATGGGAAAAAGCATTAGCCCTGGAGTCAGGAAGACCTGAGTTCAAATATGACCTCAGACACTTAATATTTACCCAACTATGTGACCTTGAGCAAGTCACTTAACCCCAAACTTTGTCAAAAAACCCATACATGTATATATACATATGTGTGTATACATACATGCACATATGTATACTAATATTCATACAATAGACACACGCAAATTTCCCTGATAAATTAGAGCTAGAGGGCAAAAATAGAATTTCAAAGAATCCATCAATTATCACCTCAAATAGATCCCAAAATGAAAATTCCCAGGAACATCACAGCCAAATTCCAGAGCTCACAGATCAAACATAAAATGTGATCAATACTCAAAATATTCAAATATTATGGATTACAAAAGTTTTGGCAACTTACAAATTAAAGATCTGGAGGACTTGGAATATGATAATACCAGAAGACAAATTAGAATGATAACCAAGAATCACCTATCCAGCAAAAGTGAATATAATCTTTTTGGATGAAAAAGTATATTTAACAAAATAGAGAACTTTCAAGCATTTCTAATTAAAGAACATAACCAAATAATAAATTTGACCTCCAATGCAAGACTGATGGAAAACATAAAAAGGTAAACAAAAAAAAAAACAAGGAAGAGAAAATATATGAAATTCAATTTCTATATGGCAAGATAATATTTGTAACTCTTTACCACTTTATTATTGTAAGAGCAATTAGGAGTATATGCAGACAGAAGGTATGGATACAATATGACTTTAATGGGATGACACCCCCCCAATAAAGGGATGAGAAAGAAAATCTCACTGGATGTAAGGGGAAAGGGGATTGTTGTAAATTATCCACATCAAAGAAGCATGAAAGAGCTATTAGAATGAAGGGGAAGATGGGGAGTTGTGGTGGCAAACAAAGCTTAAACCTTACTCATCAAAATTGGTTCAAAGAGGGAATAACATACACTCACTTGGATATGGAAATCTAGCTTATCCTATAAGGAAGCTAAAAAGGTCCAGGGATATTAGAAGGGAGTAGAGGAAGGGGAACTGATAAAAGGGAGGATATATTGGGGAAGGCAGTGAACAGAATTTCAAAAATTCTTTTCAAGAGGAAAAGAGTGAGGGGTAAGGGGGGGATAAACAGGTGAAAAAAAGCATTGGAAGAAAAAACACAATTATAACTATAAATGTGAATGGAATGAACTTGTCCTTTGAACAGAAGTGAATAGCAGAATGGATTAAAAACCAGAATCCTACAATATGTTGTTGAGGAAAAATATTTTTGAAACAGACAAATACACACAGGGGCTAGAGCAGAATCTCTTATGCTTCAGCATAAAAGCAGAGATAGCAATCATGATCTCAGACAAAGCAAAACAAAAATGAATCTAATCATCAGAGATAAACTATATCTTGCCAAGAGATACTATTAAACAATGAAGTCATATCAATATTAAACATATATGCACCAAATGGTATAACATATAGATTTTTGAAGAAGTCGAATGAGTTAAAGAAGGAAATAGAGAATAAAACTATATAATACTGGGGTACTTCAATTTTCCCCCTCTCAGAACCAAATAAACTGAACCCCAAAATAAACAAAACAGTTGAGGTCAATAAAATACTGGAAAAGTTAGTTATAACAGATCTCTGGAAAAAAACTGAATGGAAATAGAGAGAAATACATCTTTCTCTCTGCAGTACAGCACACCACAAAAATTGACCATATCAATTAGGACATTAAAAACCTTACAACTAAATGCAGAAAAGCAGAAATAGTAAATGCATCCTTTTCAGATTGTAATGCAATATAATTACATTCAGTGATGGACAATGGCAAAGGGAGATTAAAATTAAATTAGAAATCAAAGATGCTATTCCTAAAAAACAAGTTGATAAAAGAACAAATTATTGAAACAAATAATTTCATTAAGGCAAATGACAACAAAGGGACAACATATCAAAATTTATGAAATGTAGCAAATGTGGTCTTTGGGGAAAATTTATATTGCTAATCACTTATGTCAATAAAATAGAGGAAGAGGAGATCAACAAATTGAGTATGCAACTATAAAAACTAGAAAAAAAAACAAATTAAAAATCCCCAGTTAAAAACCAAATTAGAGAAAATAAAGCTAGAAACTTTTTTTTGGAAAAAAACCCAATAAAATAGCTAAATTATTGGTTAATTTGACTTTAAAAAAGGAAAGAAAAAATCAAATTACTTGTTCTAAAAATGAAAGGGGTGAATTCACCATCATTGAAGAAGAAATTTAGCTAATTGCTAGGAGTTATTTTGCTCAATTATATGCCAATAAATTTGACAATCAGAATGAGATGGATAAATATCTGCAAAAGCATAGATTTTCCATATTAATAGAAGAATTAAAATACTTAACCCTGTTGCAGAGGAAGAAATTGAACAAACCATCAATGAATTTTCTAAGGAAAAAAACCCCAAATCAGATAGATTCACAATTGAATTCTACCAAACATTTAAGAAATAATTAATCCCAATTCTATATATAAACTATTTGGAAAAATAGGTGAAGAAGGAGTCCTACCTTTCACAACACATTCCTTTCACAACACATATAGGGTACTGGTACCCACACCAGGAAGAGCCAAAACAGGAAGTAAATTTTACATCAATTTCCCTAATAAATATGGAGGCAAAAATTTGACATAAATTATTAATAAAGAGATTAGAGTAATTATAAAGTATTATTTCAGGATTGCAATACTGGTTTAGTAATAGGAAAACTATCAGCATAGGTGATCATATCAATAACAAGACCAATAGAAATCATATAATTATCTCAGTACATAATTACAAAGTATAGGAATAAATGGAGTTTACCTTAAAATAGTAAGTAACATTTATATATTATCATCACCAAAAATTATTTGTAATAGGGATAAACTAAAAACATTCCTATTATAATCAGAAAGGATGACCTTTATCACCTCTATTAATTAATATTCAAATAGAAATGGTAGTGTTAACAATGAGAATAAAAAAGAAATTAAGGAATTAGAATAAGCAAAGAGGAAACAAAGCTATCAATCTTTGCAAATGATATGATATAACACTTAGAAAATCCTAGAGAATCAACTAAAAAAACCCATCTGAAATCATTCACAACTTTAGCAAGAGAGCAAAATACAAAACAAACCCACATAAATCATCAGTTTTTCTGTATATAAATCATAAATTCCAGCAACAGGTGATAGAGATCCATTCAAAATAACTGTAGACAATATAAAATATTTGGGAGCCTACCTGCCAAGACAAACCAAGGAACTATATGAACATAACTATAAAAATGGTTTTAACTCCAATAAAATTAGATCTAAACAATAGGGAAATATTATTTGTTCATGGCCAAGACAATATAATAAAAATGATATTTCTACCTAAATTAATCTATTTCTTCAGTACCATACAAATCAAGCTATTGAAACCTTTTTGTATGGAGCTAGAAAAAAATAACAAAATTCATCCAAAAGAACAAAAGTTCAAGGATATCAGGGTAATTAAAGGGGAAAAATGTTAAAGATGATAGTCTAGACCTACCAGTCTACAATAAAATATGGTAATATTGTAATTATCAAAATATGGTAATTATCAAAACAATCTGGTAATGGTCAAGGAATAGTGTGGCAGATCAGAGGAATAGGTTAGGTGAAGATTGCATTATAATCAATTACCATAGTGATCTAGAATATGATAAACCTAAAGATCCAAACTTTTGGAACAAAGACTCATTATTTGACAAAAACTGTTGGGAAACTGGAAAACAGTATGGCAGAAACTAGGTAGCCCAACATCTTACACCCTAAACCAAGAGAAGGTCAAAATAGGTACATGATTTAAATGTGATTAAACATATGATGCCATGTAAGTACACTAAGAGAATGTGGGATAGTTTATTTGTCAGATTTGTGGATAACAGAAGAATTTAAGACTAAAGCATATATAAAGTAAAATAATTTTGATTATATAAAATTAAAAAGTTTTTGCACAAATAGAACCAATGCAACCAAAATTCCTGAGTTAGAAGGGATCTCAGAAGTCATCTAGTCAAACTCCTTTACTTTATTATAATAGAGAAAAAGAAGGCCCAATGAGCTTATATGATTTGCCCATTGTTACACAGAAAAGCAAATGTCAAAACCACGATTTGTACCATAATCTCTGATTACAAATCCAAGTCTCTATTTGTTGTCCTTTTTATAGAGGACAAAAGGAATTCCTCTAATTTAACTACAAAATGCAATTAACATTTGTTAAGAACTTGTTATGGTACAAAGTACCAGGGGTTCACAAAGACAAAAGAAACACACCTCCTACCTTCAAGGTGCTTACAATTTAGTGAGTAATTTAACAGGCATTCAAGTTACATATAAAATTTTATAGAACATATTTTTAAAACTGATATAAATATTAATATAAAAATGTAACATAAAGACTAAGGCAAGTTAATAACTAGAAAAGGTCAGGAAAGGCTTCAATGTAGGAGGAAGTTGCTGAATTGTTTCATTCAAGCTTTAGACAATATCTAGATTAATAAGAGCCCTACTAATTATGGTACTCTGATTCTTCTAGTAGGGCAGATTGTTTAGGATATAGTCACATATGAACTCAAAATGACTATTAAACAAAGCTGGGGGAGGGAGGAGATTATCAAACCTGAATAATAAATCTCATTTTTAGCCATGTTGGCCTGATATAGAATTTTGAAACTTAAAAAAAAAATTAGAATTCAGTTTAGATGTGTAAATAAATTGAAAGTCATAACTGTTTATTCACTGAAGGTCACAAACGTCCTAAAGATTGAAGAACCTCTTAAAAGTTAATATGAACAATTTGCTTTACTAGAGCCCACCTCACCTGTCAAAAAGATCTTCCAAGTAAACTAGAAAATATAACCATAGTCAGATCAGTATGATGCTTTTATAGTCTCTTAAAAAAATTTGTTATTTACTACCAACTCCCCTGAGCTTTCACTAAATCTTTGTTTTATGTGAAGAAAAACATCTGGTTACCACTTCCTAGCTGAAAGATAATTAGCTTTCAATTTTCACCAGTTACATTTTCACCTGTGCCCCTTTGCAAATCCCAAGAACTTTAGCTTGTCCAATTATCCTGACCCATTCCCCTCCTGACAGAAAATGGGAAGCAGCTCTTTTCTAGAAGAAATTAACTTCTCACCTACTAACCTTTAGGGTCATGCCTCAGGTGCTATTAAACTGTCATTAAAAGAATTATGCTTCATATAATAAACTCACAAAAAGCCCAGTTGGCCATCACACTTACCTACAAGAATCTATTCTTGCTAAAGAATTCATATACCTCATGGAAGAAGGTCAGAGAGCTTTTTTTTGCCATCTCACATGGTTCCTTTTAAGCTAGCTTCATTAAAAATTTTGGCTAAAGTTAAACTACTTTTTGATTTTATTTATAGGAAAAGATCAATCTCCTTGTAAGTTTCATAATTGGGCTGTATATATCTTACCCTAACACAACAAAACAATATCTTTAAAAGCACAAAAGTGACTTTTGCAAGTTATCAGTTTGGATATGCATTATAATGCCTTCTGATACATAGGCTTTAGAAGGTAATGAATGCCTATCAACAAATTCAACCTTAAAGTAATACAGTGGTACCTCAATACCCTTTCTTAATTTATTCCAGAACTCTTTATGAGTGATGAAATTGATGAATAGGGAATGAATTTTTTTCCCATCAGAAATAACATAATTCAAAATAACTCATGAAACTTTGGGTGAACTTTCATATTTTACTACTTGGAGATTATTTTTGTAATACAGAACCTTAAAACTAAATAGATATGGTATGAAAAACAATCACATAAAAATAAAATAAAATTTAATTTCACTTTATCTGTATTGAAAGGAGTTCCTGGTATAATGGGCTGTTGTTTCTCCTTTGCTCTTGAAGAGGTTCAACATATCAGAGTTGATGTCATGATATGCAACTGAATTGGATTTGAGTGAGGGGATGTTGTGTAAAGTCACCAGCCTCACTTTCTCCTCTGGAGCCACCTGAATTCAGAGGACAGATATGAATCAGTATAACTGGAGATGTCCTTGGATGCAGTGGAAGACCTTGGTTTGTTAAAGTGTGATCTCCAGATCACAGTTTGCCTGAGGCAACATCTATTCATTGTTTAAGGGTATGTAAGAAAGAGATGAAAGAAAGAGACTAAGAATGGCCATTTTTTCTTAAACTAGGAGGGAAAGACTCTCAGGGCTTCTCAGTGATTAAGGCAGGTAAGTAAGAAATAATTAAAGAATAACTTCTTTTTTTCGTAATTAAAAAAAAATCAGTCTGGGAAAGGAGACCCTCAGAGTTTCTGGCTAAAATAGAAACAACTTCGATTTACATTCACTTTGAACCAATCAAGGTCCAAGCAAAGAGCAAGTAGGTTTAGTTGGGTTTCTGCACAGTTCCTTAACTGATGGTTCTTCTTGAGAAACAGCCATGGAGAGATGAGCTAGCAATGAGTAAAGAAGCATTTTCTTTTGCTGAAGCAAGCATGATGAGTCCAGAGCAAATGCTGAGTGCTGAAACTATTTTTTCTTGTAAAAATTCTACCAGTAATGGTTTTGATACATTTCAATACCCATGAGTATCAAAGTACCATTGTACAAGTACGAAATTCTCCAGTATTTCAAAGACCTGTGATTTAATGTAGATAGCCCTGTTTCTGATGTAGATTGGAAGCCCTTCACAGAAAGTGTTACTAAATAGGAGATTCCATTTGTGATAGTTTTCTACAAATTTAGCTAGATTGTTTTTAGGTAGCAGACTTATATACAGTCTATTGTCAAGTATTTATGAAGAGAAAGGGGTTCTTAAGAATAGATTTGGGTTCATTTTGTGAAGAATTTACCAAACTCTCTGACTCAGGGGATTGAGAAAAGGCTTACATTTTAATTCACAGATTGCCTTAAAAAGTTTTACATTACTACAAAAAGTTCATAAGTTAAGTTCTTTGGAGAAGCAGGAAAATAGTTTATTTAATTTTAAAGTAGAAGAAATAAGAAGTAATAGCCACAAACTGAACTGGTGAGAATATTAAGATCAGCTAAGAGGGAAAAAAGAACATGAGAAGTTATTTGGGGGATCACACTCCTATTTGTAGGAGACAAGATAAGTAGTAGAGAAAGGCAATGGGGTGGGGTGGGGTTCATGCTCCCCGCAGAGCAGGATACACTAGAGGAGGATGAGCAACTCAACAAAGGAGTGAGTGAGCTTTTAAGGAGGAAGTAGGGAGATATAGGTGAGGATGGGTCAGAGATGAGATAATTTAGTTATATCTTGATGGGGCAGAAATTCAGAGAGTAGAGATGAGGTAGCTAGCTAGCTAGCTAGAAAGATAGATGAAGGGTGATTGGACAAAAACTTAATCCTTTCTGGCTAAGGGCAGGAATCTGTGGTTTTGGTGATGGGGTATTTTGAGCCTGGGGGTAATTGAGGGGGTTATTGAGTCTGGGCCAGGAAGGGGTAAGATATTTTACTAAAAGTTCATTGACCTTGGCTTATAGCTTGGTATAGATTAATAACTATAATGCCTATTTTTCTGTCTAATATTTCCTCTACTTCATTTACATGAATGTGAAGCTTATCTAAAATGATAGACTATCAGAATATACATTCCTATGTCATAAGGTCACCTTCAGGACATGAGAACTCCTCAGGTTTGAATTTTAGTAGGCAATAAAGGCATATATCTGAAATAAATTGTCTCTACTTTCACCCTGATGGATGATCCTATTCCTTGTCTCTTTCCAGTCTCTTAAGGTGAGTATTTCTCAAGGCTCCATCCTTGACCCTATTCTCCCCTCTCCCTATACTCTAGTCCTTGGTAATATTGTTCATCCTTGCAATGTCAACTTTATGCGAATGACTTCCAAATCTGTATCTCCATCCCTGCCTTAGCATCTAAAATCTAGAACTGTGCCTTCAAATACCTACAAAACTTTTCCACTGGGACTCCTGGTGCTAACTTAAACTCAACATGCTCAAAATAAACAATGGTCAGCATGGTATAATGGAAAGTCAGTCAATAAACTTTTACTAAGAGTCAATATGTGCTAGTCACAATGCTAAACACTGGAGATACAAATACAAAAAAAAAGATAGACCCATGTCATCAATGAACTTGTTTTACAGGAGAAAATAAAACACAAAAGGAAACTAAAAGGTGGAGGTTTGGGGTGGAGTGGGGTGCTGAAATCAATGAGAAGGCATGATGAAATCAGTCAGTGAAGTCCCGAAAGTGAAGCCAAGTGAGAAATGAGAAAATGTCTGAATGGAGTTCTCTTCTAAAAAGGAACATTTGGTGTTCATGGCCCAATAAGCTGTGAAAAAGATAAATAGATAATAATTAAGAGAGGGAAAGCATTAGGGAGTTGAGGGACTGGGAAAACTTTCTTATCAAAAATGGAGCTTAACAGAAGCCATATTAGCCAGGAGGTAGAGATGAGGAGGTAATGTTATCCAGGTCTAAGGGAGAGCCAGATAGAATGTTTGAAGCAGACAGATAGAATATCATATTCATGGAACAATCAGGAGGCCAAATCGAAGAGGGTGTAGTAGGAAATAAGGTGTAAGAAAATTGAAAGTTAGGATAGGGCTAGGTTATGAAGGACTTTGAATGCCAGAGAATTTTGTATAATGATTGGAGGTGATAGGGAGTCACTGGAGTTTATTGAGTATGGAGTGACATGGTGGGACCTTAGGAAAATCACTTTGGTGATTTAATGGAGGATGGACTAGAGTGGAGAAAGATTTGAGGAAGGTAGGTCCACCAAGAAAGCTATTATAATAGTCCAAGCATGATGTGACCAAGGTGCATTTTCACTGGTTTCCCCAAATTCCTGGAATTCTCCCCCTCCTTGCTCACCCACCTTCTGGCTTCATTCAAGTCTCAGCTAAAAGCTCACCTTCTGCCACAATCCCTTCTCAGTTCCCCTTAATGGTCATGCCTCCTCTTTGCAATTATCTCCAATTTGTTGTGTATATATATACAGTATCTAATTTTCGTGTTATCTCCCTCATTACATTCTAAGTTCCTTGAGGGTAGGAACTATTTTTGCCTTTCTTTGCATCCTCACTGTTTATGTCACTTCCTGGCATATGGTAGACATTTACTGAACACTTATTGACTTGACTCATGATTCTTTCAAATAGTGTGCTAGGAAATGTTCTGGTTTTGGAGTGAGAAAACCATGATTTGAATCTGGCTCCACTATTTATTACTTCTCTGATCTTCAGTAAATCACTTAAATTCTCTTGGCCTGTCTCCTAATTTATAAAATAAGAGATTGAATTTAATGATCTCTATAATCTTTTGCAGCTCTAAAGCTACAAATACATGACATAACTTTTATATTTCAAACCTGTTTTGAGCCATAGCTTTGTATATAAAAAATATTTCATTTTCCCTTATATAGCCATATTTGACAAAAATATTTGTATTCATATAAGTTATTTTTGCTTTATTAAAAAATAAAAAGAGAAACAAAAGGTGCTGACTTTTAAAGAAACTGGTACTTGGAAAAATAAGTGAGAGAGAAAATGTTCTTCCATTTGGAAAAAAGTCAGAAAAATATGACAGTTGAAGAGTTAGTGAATAAGAATCTCTGAATGAGGTGGATCCAGAGACTGCCTGAAGAAATTTGGGTAATGTTATTGAGGATGCCTAATGTCTTATAGAAAGGCAGGCAAGAATAGGCTGGAAGCCAAGTTCTGATGGGTCAGAAGCTAGGAATAAGCCTTGAGACAACCTGTGAATGAAATAAAAATGACAATTCAAGCTGAGAAGCAATGTAATTCATTTTATACCCAAACTGTCTTTTTTCTATTCCTTTAAAAACTCATTTGGGTATTCTGAATTATAATTTTTACATGATTTTGCCAGATCAATGTTTATACCACTACTTATATTAGATCTCTCTTCTGTGCAAAATCCCTTAATTGTTCCTTATTTCACATCACACTAAGTCCAAATTCTACTTTGGCTTTCAAGTCCCTTCAAAATCTGATTCCACTTTACATATTTAACCTTTTTTCTACTTCCCCTTCTTCTTCCCTAAGCATAAAATGTCTAATACATCCAAGTTGCTCTCTCTTTGCCACAAAATAATTCTTCATATTTATTCCTACTTCCAAACTTTGCTTATATTATTTCCCTTATCCAGAGTCTTTTGAGCTGCAGCATGAATGTCCTTTTCTCTGTATTCCTTACAGGTCATATTTTATTCCTTTGCTGCTAGTTATGTGTTGATTTATATTGCTCACTTCAGTTTCACATTTATTCATTAGTTTTGTCTTCTCAAATATGTTATCAAATTACTAGAAGGCATTGACCATGCCAAATATATCTTTTGAATTTCCTCAAAAGCCAAGCATGTAGCAGTCACAAAATATTTATTTCTTGGTTGTTCAATAAATAAAAGACCTTCAGGCAAACAAAGGGCAAAACAGCTAGTATTTGCTTTGTTCTTTTACAAACTTATTTCTGTTTTTCTATTATTGGTGGCTGATCCCCTTTCATGAGAATTTTAGGTATAACTCTGAATGAGTCACATAACTAACAGAATCTGCTAACTGGAAAGTCTCAAAAGTCATCTAGATCAATTTGTTCTTTACCAAGAATCATTCTTTCAATAGCTCCCACAAGTAGTCACCCAACTTTCATTTAAATTCTCTAGTGGTAGGGTTTCTACTACATCCTAGAGAAGTTCATTCCATATACATTAATACATTTATATAAAATATATAACATATATGTATATATATATACACATACATACAAGTACACATATATAATATGCAATTGAACAACTGCTTTATGTGACCAATTCTATGCTTTTTATTATATTCTAAAATGTTTTATTGTTGTCTTTTTTTGCATATTTACTTCTATAATCTACTACCACTACCCTGAAACAAAAGTCCTCTTTCATAATAAACATGTCTGGTCCAGGAAAACAAATCAACACACTATTCATGTATGACATATATTTCATTCTGCATTTCTATTCCATTACCTTTTTGGCAAAAGTTATTTTATATGGAGGAAGAAGTTGGAAATAGCTAGGTTGTGCAATAGATAAAGTGCTAGGCCTGGAGACAGCTTTCTAAGTTTGAATCTGGCCTCAGACAGTAGCTGGGTGACCCTGGGCAAGTCTTTTAACTTTGTCTCAATTTCTTCATCTGTAAAATGAGCTGGAGAAGGAAATGACAAACTACTCCAAAGGGGTCATGGACAGTTGGATATGAATAAAATGACTGGACAGGAGATGGGATGTTAAAATAGGTAACAACAGGTCAGCTTGACTGAAATAGAGAACACAGAAAAAGGAAAAATATGAGGTAAGCCTGGAAATAAAGCCAAAAAAGCCAGATTCAAGAAGGTTTTTACATGTCTTCAATCAAATGATATAGTTTCAAGATTGTCACTCTACTTAATTTGTCAGTGTCTTTTAAACTGTATTTTCTATACTTAAACAAGGAGGTCAATCCAGAGTAAAATACAGCAGAATTATTGCATTCCATGTTCTGAACATTTTGTTTCTATTATTGTTGCCTAAAATTCCATTAGCTTTTTTTTGGTAGCTTGTTATACCATAGACTCTGGTTGAGCCTATGTTCCATTAAAGGAAACATCTAAATCAAAGAGATCCCATATCTATTTGAGTACATTGTATAGCTATGCTTTGCCAATTTATTCTTGTGAAATCCTTTTATAAAAAAATCAAGAATAGAATTTTATGTACATTTCTCTGGAATTTCAGTTTACTACTCCAGTATTCTAGACCATCAAAATATTTGTTGTATCCAGTGATCAATCTTGATTCCAGTGAACTAATGATGAAACATTTGATATGACAATTGAGAGAATATGTTTTGCTTGACTATATATGGTTGAAACAGGAAAGAAGGAAATAATTCCAACATCTTTTCCAATAAACTCAGATATTTAACTATTTTTAACTGTGATAAGTATAATTTCTGCTTCATCCAAAGATATACAGATCTCTGGAAGACTTTCCTAGAGGCTTTCCTCAATGTTAACATTAAGCTACTAATAACTATTCTTAAAGTCTGGTCATTCAACTAGTTCAGAACTTTCTAATTATCTTTTCACCTTAGCAACTTTATCTTGTGCATAAGTATAGCATGTATGCATTTCTACAATGTTTGGTGAAGCAAAGACAGTATTTCCCTGATATATATGTTTGTGTGTATGTATGTGTGTATACATATGTAGATCAATATTGATATGTTAATAGATATAAATATATACACATATGTGTATACACATGCACATAGATGGATATTGATAGACATTTTAACCTTGTCAAAAAGAAAATACATCTAATCCAGCATGACCTGTTCTTGATGAATCATGTTCGTGTTTTTAGTGAACATTGCTTTCATTTCCTGAAATTCACACACCATTCCTTTAATATTACACTCTAGAATTGAATTGAAGTCATGCTCTAGTCAGCTAAAATTAACTATTTCTCTCTCCTTTTTTAAAAAAAATTGCTCCTCTTTAGTTCTGGAGCACTTATAGTCTTCTCTGCAGTTAAGCACATTAAATATTTCTTGGAAACTTTGGGAAGCAACATGTGTTGGCCAGGTAATTTGACTTCATTAAAGTTAAGAGGAGGCTCTCTCACTATCTTCTTGCTTGTTTTTGTTTCATTTCCCTTTTAATCATTTTTTTCCTGTCCTTTTCAGGATAAACATCTTTCTTTTGCATTTAAAATATAAGCAAAATAATAACCAGGTAGTAACCATGAAAATAGTAAAGAGGAATTTGGTGAATTGAGTGAAAGAGACAAGTCTGAATTTGCAAATAGCTCTGGTGGTTGAGTACTCCCCAAATTTCCTCATTGGTTTTCTAGGTTGTCCCAATAGCCTGGAGTATGGTTGGAGAGAGAAATCCATTATAAGTTATTACATAACTCAACAAAAATGATGTTTTGAACAATGCTGATTATTTTTGTTGTTACACAGTGAAGTGTGGCTTTTTATATATTATTTTACAAAGGCTCAAAAAAATTTCCCCTCCAGTTAAAGGTAGAAGAAAAAGGCAAAAGGCTTAAGAAGACATTATATCAGATGACTTTTCCATAATGTATAAGAAATTTCCATTTATGCTGCTTGCTTTTTGCATTAAAAAAATCAGAAACATAGAATGACAACTCTTCAGAGTAGGAAGGGGTTCTTTCCATATTATCTAGACCAATTCTCAAATTTTATAGATTAAGTTAATATTAGGGGGCTGTAACTATAATTAGAAGGATCAGATCTCTAAGCTTAAAGTTATTGTTTTGTTTCTGGAGCACTGAATGTTGTTTCATTTCCCTTATCCCTTAGTCCTCTGATTTGTTCATTATTTCTTTTCTTTTTTTGGTTTTTCTTTTTCTTTTTTGCAAGGCAAATGGGGTTAAGTGGTTTGCCCAAGGCCATACAGCTGGGTAATTATTGAGTGTCTGAGACCGGATTTGAACCCAGGTACTCCTGACTCCAGGGCAGGTTCTTTATCCACTGCGCCACCTAGCCGCCCCCCATTATTTCTTTTTCAAGATCCTCAGAGAGCAATTCAGCACAATACTTTTCATCATTCTAAAGTATTTGTAATTTAAATAGGACCAGACATAAAGAAGAATGGTCCTTTGGACCTGGGATTCATGGTTTCCCTAAACTCACAGAAGAGGGAGAAGAGAAGACCCAAAATTTTGATGGAACAGTAAAAGGATTTTGATTCCAGCCCTCACAAAAACCAAACCTCTTAGGGAAGATGTTTTAAAATGGTGTTCTCCTTGTTCAGATTTGCTTCTAATTCTTAAACTAATTTTTAAATAGAAAGAACATTATTTCAGTTTGCCCAGTTTTATGGTTTAATCAGGTTTCTTTTCATGCAGATGTGTTCAATTTATTTAATCATTAAGGAAGGGTGCAAAGTTGCTAAGAAGCCTTAGCCAAATGATTGACATTTCAGCATTGTATAATTAGAACACGTGCTAGATCCCTTAAAGGGATGAGTAACTTGCTCCTAGTCTTTTATAATAAACCATGAAAATGACTCTGACATTTTTTTTTGTCTTTTAAAAATACATCTCAACTATTTGGAAAATAGTTTATAGAGATTTTCTGGGAAAAAACAGCAAACTGATTTTGGGAATTGTATGATCCCTATTGAGAGAGTAGGGGCTGATTTAGGAGATGACTTAGAAGATGTCAACTCTAGGGGCCCACAAGCACCAAAAGGAGTTCTAGTAATCCCTCACAACCTAAAGAATGTATCCCTGGGCGGCTAGGTGGCCTAGTGAATAAAGCACCGGCCCTGGAGTCAGGAGTACCTGGGTTCAAATCTGGTCTCAGACACTCAATAATTACCTAGCCGTGTGGCCTTGGGCAAGCCACTTAACTCCATTTGCCTTGCAAAAACCTAAAATAAAAAAACAATGTATCCCTGAGCCATCTTCAAGCTTAAACAGTCTTAAACTACCAGATGACCTGTCTCAATCATAGAAACTGCCATGGGGCAGTTGTGAACCTTCCTATTTATTCCCCTGAAATTCCCTGGGAAGGGAAATTTTCACCCTTCAGTAGATTTAGTTCTCTTTAAATTTAGTCATCTTGAGTTCTAACTATCAATATTCTTGGCTCCCTAGCTTATACCTTAATCATTTTTGTTCCTAAATACTCCTATGAATCAACCAACCAGGCAAGTTTCCTGACAGTTCCTTATTCAGGACATATGTTGATCTTTAGATTAATTTTGCTCTCTCATTGCATGCACTTTCTCATGACTCAAAAACTTGAAAAGGAAAATTTTTTAAATAAATTAGGTATTTATTTGAGTATTCTTTTCCCATTCCAATCCTTCTCTCCTATTGTAGTACCCATTATGAGTTCAGTAGACTTACGGTTTCTCCATTTTTTTCCTTATCAAAACTTTCTATCACTCATCCTGTTAGAAAAGATCTAAAAAGCTAAGTATTAGAAGGGTCTAAATAACTGATACATCTTGGTAATAATATATCCTTCCCTTCCAGAACCATTTATATTTTAACATGGCAAAGAATCTGTCAGACAAAGAAATGGAACTATAATGATGAAATTTTCATGATTAATTACTGGTTAATGCATTAGATGTAGAGCTTTTTAGGAGTAAAACCTGACTGGAGTCTCTTCAGTCACAACACATAGGAGCTTGTCTAACCTTATTTATAAGGGGAATATTCTTCATTTAGTATATTGCTTTTTCAAATGACCTTATTTTGTATCTCTATGGCATGTTCTCTGTCTCTCTAAGACTCTTTTCATTTATAGCAATTTAATGTTGAAAAGGACAAAATAAGGTTTTTGGTGAGTAAAGAAAAAGATTATATTAAATGTCAAAGTATGTAAAGTATTATCTTTGGTATAGATGAACATTTGATACTTAAAAAGAGTAGGGAAAATGCTTTGTCTTAAATTTATCTCTCAATCCCATCTTTCATTGGGAAGTGATCCTTCCCAACCTTTCCATCACTCCCCAAACCTCCCATAGCTTTCTCTCCCCTAACTCTAATACCTGCAAACCATGTCTAATATATTACAGAAGAAATTGAGACTTGCTTTGAGCTGCCTTTTTTCTCTATCTTCTTTATTTCCTATAATTCATAAACTTTCTGCCACTATATCATCCTTTGCCCCTGTTTCACATGATTTAGTGGCCTTACTGCTTACTAAAGCCATCTCCTACTTGTTTAGGCTATCCCATCCAATTTTGTCTTCTATAATAGATCTGCTACCTCTGTTATTCCTACTCCAGCATTTATTTTGAATCTCTCCTTTTTTTGACACCTTTCCTACTATCTTCTCATGTACCCATTTCTCCTCTGTCCAAATCTGCATTTGATTCTTCCTTCCCTGCTAATTACCATCCTATCTTTTTCCTGCCATTTGTAAACTCCTCAAAATCCATATGCAATAGATGCCTCTACTTTCTCTCCTCTCACTCTCCTAAATGTCTTATAATTCAAATTCATATCTTATTATTCCATTGAAACTGCTCTAAGTTACCAATGATCTCTTTACCAAATCCAAATGGTCTTTTCTCAATCGTCATTTTTGTTGACCTCTCTGTAGCCTGTGACCATGTTGAAGACTCTTCTCCTTGATATTCTCTTCTCTCTAGGGTTTTTGGAGCACCACTCTCTCTTAGTTTTTTCTCCTATCTATTTGATCAATCCTCGTTGATCTCTTTTGCTGGATCCTCTTTCAGATCACAATCTCCTTCAGTTCTATCCTAGTCCTTTTCCTCTCCCTCTGTATTGCTTCACTTGGCAATATCAGATTTCATGGATTTAATTACCATATTTATGTTGATGATTCTCAGTTCAACATTTCTTGCCCCAAACTCTCTGCTGACTTCCAATTTCAAACTCAAAATTGCCTTTCAGACAGCTTAAATAGGAAGTCCAATAGCAACATGTCCAAAACAGAACCCTTTCCCCAATCTCCCCTCTCACCTTCAACCTTCCTTATTACTATAGATGGCATTATGCTCCCAGTTCCTTGGGCTCACAATTTAGGGGTCACCCTAAATTGTCTCTCCTCTCCCCTCTCTGGTATCCTATTCATTTAACCTCTGCAAATATGCCCCGCCTCTTTCCTGGTTCATCATCTTACACCTGGATTATTGTAATAGGCTGCCTGTGGGACTACCCTTCCTCAAGTCTCCTTTCTCCCACCCCCAACTCCAATCCATCCTCCATTCAGCCACTTAAATGATTTACCTAAAGCTCAGGTCTCACCATGTTACTCCCTTACTCAATATCCTAGAAATGGCTACATATGACAAAAATTAGAATGGCTGCATATGACCTGTTGGATCAAAAACAAAATGCTCTGTTTGAAAAGTCCCTTATAAACTAGACCCCCTCCTACCTTTCCAGTCTTCTTACCCATTTGTCCCTTTGACCCAATGAAAATAGCCTCCTGCCTATTCCACCAACATAAATCCATCTCTCAACTCTAGGCATTTTCTCTAGCTGTTCCCCATACTTGGAACACTCTCCCTCCTCTATTCCACTTACTAACCTCCCTAGCTTTCTTTAAGTCCCAAGTAAAATCCCTTCTTTTACTGGAAAGCTTCTCCATGCCCTCTTAATTATAGCTCCTTTTCTTTGTTAATTATTTCCTATTTATTCTGTTTATAACTTGCTTTAAATATAGTTTGGTAGTCATCATCTTGTCTTTGCCATTAAATTCTAAGCTTCTTGAGGGCAGTGGGTGTCATTTGCATCAATGAATAGAAGAGTGCCTTTCATGTAGTAGATTGTTAATAAATATTAATTGGTTGACGAGAAGCTGCAAATATATGTGTAGGAAGAAACACAGTCTTCTAATGAAATGAACAGTTTTGGATAGGAAATGAACTATAAGGTGAATATGAAGATAAAAGATATAGAATGATGCCTTGTCAAGAAAAGTATTGTGCTATGAAGATGCAGAAAAAAGGGTTTTTTTTAATCTATTAAAGAAGTGGAGAAATATGAATGTCAAAAAAGATCATATTAGAAACTTAGAGATGCAGTGGATTATGGTATTTAGCTCATTTGCACATAAAACTATGATTATTGCAGAAAAATTTTAAAAATCATATAAATAGAAACAGGTATGATTTTAAAACATTATTTTGATATGATAATTTGAGAAGTGATTTTTTTAAAAAGAGAGAGGTGAGTTTGTTAATGTTATGTTTGAATGGACAAGAGAAGCTATTTTCCCAACTTAAGAGTAACGAGGACTAACAATCAAGTTATGAGCAGAGAAACATTTTTCTGTGTTACAGATGTTCTTGAATAGACAATTATAAGCAAATTATAAAATATAATATAATATAATATTAAAAGCTAATTATAAGCAAAGCCTACAATTCAGAGTTGTGAGCTTTGAATTTTCAGGTTTCTACAATAATATGCCTATTCTTCCCCATGGCTATCGTGTACAATAGTGGCAAACTATTATTTGGGTTTATATGTATATTTTAATTATGTATGTATTTATTTATTATGTATTTTTAAGTATTTATTATTTATGCAATATACTTATTGCCTTTGACATTTTAGAGTTTATACTATTATTAGCATTGTCAATTATTTTGTCCTTTTCATAAGATAGTTATGTCTAAAATCTAAAAGTGTCTAGGCCTCACACATTTTAGTGCTCAATAAATATTTGTTGGATTAAAATGAATTGTTAAATTGAATCAAATATAATGATAGAAGTGTCATTACTATGAGTGGTTGGTTGTAAATATGAATTCATAACATTGTAGGTAGATATGTGGGATGGGTTCTCAAAAGCTAAAGTGGTGAGTAGGGAAAGCATATACCCTTTAAACAGAGTCACACCTATAATTCTAAGAGAATATAAATACAACTGAATAGTGGTGGTCTATCTGGGAAAATAGATTTCCCAGTATAAGGATATTTGGAGTGAAGAAGCTAACCCATAGAATGAGTTTTGACATACCGCAAGGGACTGGTGTTGTATTGTATTGTTGTATTATATTGATGAATGGATATTCCAAATTAGCACTTTCTACTCTTCACCCTCCAATCTAACCAGAGTTTTATTACAACTTTTTTCTCAACACTGCTTGCAGTCTTTTAAAGACCACAACAGCACTCTTCTAATCATGCTTAAAAATAAATATATAACCAAGTCAGTCAAAATAATTAGCAGGAAAGCATGAAGTAGATACTCAGAACTCATGGTCCTAAAATCAGGTCAATGAGGAAATCACTGAGGATCAGAGCTCACATTTAAGCCATGGTAGAAATTAATCACTCAGAGGGCTCTTAATCATAAAATGTTCTTACTCTCTTAAGTTTTTCCTGATCATTGAAGTGGGCAAACTTTATTTTCAACCAATACTTCCAAAAGGGAAGGGAATATGGGAAGAATAAATACTCCAGGTCAGATTGTCAACTTGTTTAAAGCACATTCTTTATTATTATCTAACCATCACAAGTGTAACTAGTGCTTTATACTAGATCTCACACATATTAGGGGTTTAATGAATATTTTTTTTGTATTAAACTGAATTGTTAAATTGAATAAACTATAATAATATAATATTTATACAACATTTTAAGGTTTTCAAGATATTGTTCATATATATACATACACACACATATAAATATACATATATATATGTATGTATGTATGTATGTCATCACACATGCAAATCTTAATAGTTAAGCTTCATGATTTACTATAGTGAAAATGTTCATCACTCTGCACCCAGCCTGGTGGTGAGTTTCTTTAATTATAATTAGACTGGTCTTAGGAAAATAAACATATGTTATTTTAATAAACTTTACCTTAAATCTTTTCAGCTTTGAATGGCACTTACCATGCCTTCTAGAACCCAGGGTTATATCGATCCTAAGATGAGACACTGGAGTAAGATAGTAGAGAAGGGAGAATTGTCTTATAACAACAAAAAGAAATGAGAACATTTTTTTAAAAATATGAGTTGAATAACCATATATAACATTGAGTGAATTAAAACCATCTTCATAGTCAGGAAATTTAAAACCAAGATTCCAGTTTTTCACATGTCCTCTAGTCTAACTGAACACCAATTTGAAAAAATGATATTAAGTGATTTTATTAAAGGATTGTTCATGTCACTCTACTAGTCAATAAACACCAGTTGCTATTATTATCCTTGTTTAGTGTTTAAAGCCCTTTATAACCATGACTCCTCATTCCTTTCTATTGTTCTAATACCTTATTTCCCTATACATACTTTACAGTTCAGTGGCTCTGGTCTCCTTGTTGATCAATGCACAGGAAATTGTCTCCCAATTCCCAGCCTTTTATCTGGCAGTTTCTCAAGCCTTGATTACCCTCCTTGTTCCCCTCTGCCTTTTGGATTCCCTTGCTTCCTTCAAGACTCAGCTCAAATCCATCTTCTCTCCTAGTTCCTCCTTCATTTTTAGAATATCCTCCATATACTCATTTTATGTGTGTATGTGTGTGTGAGTAACATATATGTATGTATAAATATTTTGGGGGGAATGATTGATTAAAGGCCACTTAACTTACCCTAGACTAGGAGTGTATATAAATATCTATGGATTCTTTATGCACTTAGTTTGCATAGATATATTCACATATATATAAAACTATGGAGACATATATATACATACATACATAAATACATACATACATTTTGAGATGAATTTTTAAAGGGCCTCTACCCCAACTTTCCCCAGACTGGGGTAAATATAAATATCCTTTATGTACATGGTTTATAAATATATAAACATAAAAACACATATATACATATGTTTTGAGATGAATATATATGGATTTATACATATATATGGATTTATGGAATTAATGTATGGATATATATATATAAATTTCTATGTACACACAATTTATATACACACACATAAATTTTGGGTTGAATATTAAAGACACCCCTCCAACTCACTACACACTAGGGATGCATATAAATATCTATGTATATTTTATGTATATGGTTATATTTATATATGTGTGTATGTCCATATATGTATATGTACATTCATATATTCAGGGATGAATGATCCTCTCCCCCAACTCACCCCAGACTATGCATCCTTTATGTACATAGCTATTTGCATGATTTCTCCTCCATTAATATGTAAACTGCTAGAAAGCAGAGATTTGATTTTTCTTTGTATCCCCAGGACTTGGCACAGTGTCTGATGTACAACAAATTTTGCTTTTTGACTAGCTGACTCATGGGTAGCAGATCCATATATTTATTTGGGAATTCAGAATATTAGAATATTAGAATATTAAAATATTAGTCCTTTGCAAGTAGGGATTTGTACTTGTATTTGCAGAGTCCAGTAGAGTGTTTCATACTTACTAATCAACAAGGTATTTGTTGAATGATTTATTGCTTGCTATACCTGGTTTAGTTATTAATGACTGACATATATATAATGGTTTAACTTCATTATTTTAAACTTTCTAAAACTTAGAGAGAGAGAGAGAGAGAGAGAGAGGTCTAATTTTTATCCTCTTTTACATACAAATTACCTGAGACTCAAAAAAGTTTGTTTTTAAAATTAATTAATTAATGTTTTTCATCCATATGCACATGTATATTTTTAAGTTACAAAATGTCCTTCCACCCTCCCTTCCCACCCCTCTCCCCTTAGTGGTAAAGAGTCAGTTTAGCATTGTACATATATATTTTTGATAAACATGCTTACAGATTAGTCATTTTCAGTATGAGGAATTAGAATTAAGGGAATGAGATACATAAGAGATAATTTTTATAAAGTGTTCATCAGATTCTGAAAGTTTGTTTTTTTGGTTATGTTTTGTTTTGTTTTTCTTCCTCTTGATGGGGATAACATAGTCCCTAGCCAGTCTAATACAGTTGTCCTAGGTCTCTGAAATGCTGAGAGGAGCTGCTTCCATCAAGTTTGATCCTCTCACAGTGTTGTTGTTAATGTGTACATTGTTCTCTTGGTTCTATTTTCTTCATTCAGCAGCAGATCCTGTAAGTCATTACATGCTTCTCTAGAGTACAACCATTTATGGTATCTTATATAACAATAATATTCCATAGTATTCATGTACCATAACTTGTTTAGTCGTTCCCTAATTGATGGACATTCCCTCAATTTTCAATTCTTTGCCTCTACAAAAAGAGCTGCTATGAATATTTTGGAACATGTAGAATTTTTTCCATTTTTTTGTAATTTCTTCTGGACATAGACCTAGAATTGGAATTGCTGGGTCAAAGGTATGATCAGTTTTATTGCTCTTTGGCTATAGTTCCATTGCTTTCCAGAATGGTTGGATCCATTCACAACTCCACCAGCAATGCATCAGTGTCCCAATTCTCCCACAACCTCTCCCACATTGATCATTTTCCTTTTATCTCATCTTAGCCAAGATGAGATGTGAGGTGATACCTCACTGTTGTTTTAATTTGCATTTTTCTAATCAATAATGATTTGAAGCATTTTTTCATATGATTAAATATAGCTCTAATTTCTTCATTTGAAAACTGTCTATTCATATCCTTTGACTTTTTATCAATTGGGGAATGATTTGTAACCTTATAAAGTTAATGCTGTTCTCTATATATTTTAGAAATGAGACATTTGTCAGAACTCCTAGTTGTGAAGATTGTTTCCCAGCTTTCTGCTTTCCTTCTAATTTTGGCAGTATTGATTGTATTAGTGTGAAAATTTTTTAATTTAATATAGTCAAAATCATTCATTTTGCAACTTATACTCTAATTCTTGTTTGACCATAAATTTATCCCCTTTCTATAGTTCTGATAGAGTATTTCTTGCTCTATTAATTTATATATATGATGTCAGCCTTTATGTCTAAATCCTAAACCTATTTTGACATTATTTTGGTATAGGGTATGAGATGTAGGTCTATGCCTAGTTTTTGCCACACTATTTTTCAGTTTTCCCATCAATTTTTGCCAAATAATGAGTTCTTATCCCAGGAGCTGATGTCTTTGGGTTTGTCAAACAGTAGATTACTGTAGTCATTTACTGTGGATTCTTTTGAACCTATCCTAATCCACTTACTCCATTACTCTATTTCTTAGCCAGTACCAGGTAGTTTTGATGTCTGCCACTTTATAGCATAGTTTTAGATCTGGTAGAACTAGGTCACCTTCCTTTACATTTTTTTCATCAGTTCTCTTGCTATTCTTGACCTTTTGTTGCTTCCGATGAATTTATTACTATTTTTCATAGCTTGGAAGACTCAGAAAGGTAAAGTGACTTTTTTCTATTTACACAGTTAATATGTATGTGAGGTAGGATTCAAACCCAGCATACTTTAAATACAGTACATTAATAACTAAACAACATTGTCTAAGAGTTTGAAAGACAGTTAAAAAAATAAGACTTTATATTGTGGCAAAGAAGATGCTGACAACTGATTTTTAAATTGTGAAGAAGATACTGGGAAAATAAGTAATGAGGTAGTTTACCATATTTTTTAAGTATTGATGCTAAGTTTCATATACACACACATATATATATATATATATATATATATATATATATATATATATATATATATATATATGTTGCAAAGTGTTTGAACTAAAACCAGGGCTTATCTCATTTTCCCAAATCTATTTAACAGTTATTGTGTCCAAAAGCAGACAGTAGTATGAAGATGGACAAATCTAAGTTTCTAAGACAACCAGGCTTTCAAATGACTAGAAGTTCATGACAAGTTTCTAAAAAGCATGTACATTGCTAAGAAAGATAGTAAAAAGCAAATGAAGAAGATACAGGTCCACAATATCCACAGGTACCCAAACCAAAGCCATTAAAGTTTCCAGAACCAAAGTTCTCAAATCCAAGTTCGTCAGACCCAAGCTCACCAAGCCCAAAACCTTCTAAGGCAATCTCCAGAAGTCAAACATTGCTACTAAAAAGCTTAGAAGTTGGCACCAAATTTGCAAACCCCAAGATAATCAAACTGGATTCTAATGTTTCAAGAACTACTGACCCTAAGGTTGCCAATGTCACTAGATCTATTGATCAGGGTTACCAAGTCTGAAGTCTGGAACCAAGTCTGAAACTGAGGCTACCAAATATGACTATAAAATCACCAAGCCTGGGGATACTCAGGCTTCCAAGCCTAGTCCCCTCAAGGATGATAAGCTATTCTTTCTTAAAGCTAGCTTGACCCAAACTTGCCAAAATTCCCCAGGGACCAGGTAAATTAATCTCTGTTCTCTAGGACAAAACAATCTGTCTGAGTCCTAAATCACAGGTGGCATTATTTTTCTCATCCAGGGCATATTGATTCTTTATCCACACCCTACCTATACCTGGGCAGAGAAGAGCTCTTCCTTCTTCTCCCTGTCCCCACTAAAATCACTTGTCATCTTCTCTAAAATTGACCAAGAGATTCATTAACCAGAAGTTATTTCTCCTTTTACCTCATCTGTAACACTAAACCATCAGATTTTCTGTCTCAGTCATCAAAACAAGGATGATGAGACATAGAAACAAGTAGAAGATATTATTAACAACAATGTAGATAACAATTCATTTAAGCTTAACTATACTATACAGCTCTTCCCCATGTACTCAAAGTCCATCACAAGCCTTGGACTCATTTCTCATGTCTCTTCAATATCATAAGGATGTCAATAGAGCACGTATACATTCCATCTGCTATCATTTGCTCTCACCATATGATGAGTACATCTTTTTTTCGTCGATTTCTTTGATAACATACTTTTTCCCACTCCTCCTTTAATTTCCTACTTATCATATGTTGCAGCCTACTCATAGCCACCATATGCTTTTCTTCAAGTATACACATACATTTAATGCTTATTTTCTGTGAATCTAAAATATTTTTATGAGTTTAAATTTAAATCTAGAGAAATTATACATTATGCATATTTTCTCCAAAAAAGGATACTAATAAGGCTGCATCTAGGATTTGTTGAATTTAACAACAACAAAAAAAAGAAGATCCTAGAAATAGAACATGGTCTCCTATTAATAAAATCTCCTTTTCTTCTCCCTCCTACTCTCCCAGCCATTAGTCCTCTAGAATTAATGAAATGTAAATCATCTTATCCTTGAGTTGACATGTGTTTATAAGACCTATGACAGGTGGAGGTTTGCTGAAAATTTTGAAATATCATTTTTTTATTCTTATGCATTTGTCACTTTGTTTTAATGTCTTTGTTCTTCAAGTTGAAGAATGTAATTCACAAATAACAAAAATGGGAAAAAATGCTGGGATGTTTTCTTAGTAGCTCAACAATGAATATGTTAGAAATTTACCTCAAAGCCTTCAAATGAAATTTTCACTAAATTTTTGGAAATTCAACATTTATGGGAAGCTCAAATAAGCCTTGAGATAATTGGAACTGTTATGTATAGAAGTGAGTATTTAGATAACACCTTCCACTGACTTAAATCACAGTGCTTCCATATTATGAAGATAACACATCATTAGGTATGAACCACACCTCACCCCCAATTATCCCCTCTGGTCAACCTTTTGGAAAAGGGCTTCTGTGAACTTAGATCAGTGGACTCTTATTTAAAAGATGTACAGGTTGTCCCAAAAGTCTTGGTTCAGTTTTAAAGTTATAAAATTGCACTCAAACTTTGGGGACACCTTGGATAATCCTTCATCTATTCTGAAACTTAAACTTTTCAGACTGAAAAACCTGGAATCACTAAAACTTGTGCCCTATTGAGATAATTTCTTAGAAATCACAATATCACAGCAGTTGACAAGATTGTATTTTCTATATAATTCTCCAACCTAAAAACTTTAGAAGAAAGAAATATGGAACCAAGATTTATAGTCATTAACATTGACACTCCAAGACAAGATGGTCTGCATAGAAAAGGGTTCTTGAAACAGTATCATGGTACATCTTTATTCAGTTTTCTGCCACATCCAGAAGATCAAATAGATGATTTGTGAAACTCTTTAAGATGCTATAGATTTCAGACTATAGATAAATAGTATACATTTTGGGCTGACAGACTGGGATATTAATTCATTTCAAAGTTGTACCAGGACCTCCTCTACCATGTCCCAGTTTTTCATTCTGAAGTCTCATTCCAGTTCAGGAATTGACATGTTTGTAAGTACTCCCTGCTCCTGCTTGCCTCTCCTGTTGATTGCTCTTCTTAGAATCTCTGATTAAGAAGAAACCCACGACTAATCATGTCTAGTATCTCTCCAGACTGTCCTCAGGACTCTCATTGCCTCCTAGCTGGGTACCTTTGTCTCTCTCTGGTATCCCCCACATACAAACGCTTTTTTCCAGTTTCTTTTAAGGTCAAGTCTTGCCCCATTAAAGCTTCATTATCACTTCTTTACAAAGGAGGAAAATGAGGCTTAGAAAATTAAGCGATTTGTGTGAGACAACATGATGTAATTGACAGAAGCAATGAACTTAAAGTCCTGAGAACCTCAGAATTAGGGTCTAGACAGACATTAATCGGAAGATTCTAGACAAGTCATTTAATCACTCTTTCCTCAGTGTCCTCACCTCAAAAAAGAGGATTGGACTCAGTGGACTTCACAATCCCTTTCTCCTCTGAGATTATGATCCTATGACCCCTGTTAGGTAGATGCCATTTTTATCCCAATTTTATAGATGAATTAACTGAGACCAGGTGTGAATTAAGAGCTTCTTGACTTCAAGTCAAGTATTTTATCCTCTATACAATGAATTAGAAGTTTCCTCTTTAAGTCCCTTATGCCAGTGAAATCATAGGTCTAGTCCCATATCCATTTATCTCCTAGAATGATTGTGGTGTTCCAATGGGATGTTATAATGTATATATAGCACTTCGAAATTCTTGAAATACTATACAAATGACATTATGGCTGTAGTGGTGATTGTTACCACTTCTCTTTACACAGTAAAGGATGTTTGATTTGGAATCAGGGGACAAGGGTTCAATTTTCCCTCTGCCACTTACTTCCTGTGCCATCTTAAGCCAATCAATTAACTGCTCTGTTCATGGCTTTGTTGTTTTTAAGTAGTTTTACAGTTCTATCAGATTCTTTGTGATCCAATTTAGGATTGTCAAAGATACTGGAGTGGTTTGCCATTTACTTCTCAAGTTCATTTTACACGTCAGGAAAGTAAGGCAGACAGAATTAAGTGACTTGTCCGGGTCACATAGTTATTAAATAACAGTCCAGATTTGAATTCAGGAAAATGAACCTTCCTGGCTCCAGGCCTGGGAGTCTACTCACTATGTCACCTAGTTGCTCTTATTCAAGGAAGGGGGCGGGGACTTGATAGCCTCTAAATTTCTTCCTAACTCCAAATTTATTATCATATTCTCTCTATACTCTCCTCTGACATCCTTCCTTCAGTCTCATTCTGGGCTGTCATATGCTTAGAGAGGACTCTTTAACTATTTCCAAACTTTTCCTCAAGCTCTAGTTTTCTGTATTTTTTCAAGGTCTTATAAGAATCTCCCTTTGGATATTCCACCACAGCTCAAAGTCAACATGCCTAAAACCAAAATCATTACTTCCCTCCCCCTGAAAAAAAAATTCATGTAACTTTAATAGTTGTTGTTAGTAACTATTTCCAGCTCTGACTCCTGTCTCCTTAGTTTAAGTTTTGAATCCTCTGTTATCCTTTGACCTGCTTACTGAACACCTCCACTGGGATATACCACAATAAACTAAAGCTCAGTATATATCCGAAGTCAAATTTACTCATCTTTTTCTGATCTTTCCCAGCTGTGAATGATCACTTTCCCTTTTAAATTTCTTCAATCACTTCATCAATATCTCTTCTTTATCCTTATCAAATTTCTTTTATAATTAATTGCACTTGAATTTTTCGTTTTATCTTTCTGTTTTCTTTAATCAAGTAATCAATCAACAAGTGTTTATTGAGGCTATTCTATTCTAGCTACTGTGCTAAACACTGGGGATTCAAGTAAAAAGAAAGAAACAGGTCCTCCCCATCTGGAGCTTACATTCTAATGAGTCAGACATAAGAATACAATGTCTTTACATAGCATAAATGTAAAGTGAGAAAGGGGGTTAAGTATTGTGAATCAAAGAATAGAGTGAAGAGCATTTTGTCTCAGTCACAGAATGTGTGAGAGGGAATATTGTCCAATGAGTATGGAAAATAATTAGTTGTGAAAGGTTTTAGAAGCTAAACAGATGTGATGATATTTTTTTCCTTGAGGGTGGTGGAGAGTAATATGATTAAAATGTGTTTAAGGAAAATGATTTAAGCAGCAGTGTATAAGATGGATTGGTTTGGTGAAAGACTTGAGGCAAGGAAATCAATTAAGAGGCTTTCAAGAGGTCCTTAAAGAATATATTTGTTTGAGTACAGAGGAGACATAGAATTCAGGAGATGTTGTAACAACAGAAAAGGTAATATTTGGTTACTTATCAGGTATAATAAATATATATATATATGTATACATATCTATGTGTATATATATATATACATATATATATATATGTATATATATATATATATATATATATACATATATATATATATATATATATATAGAGTGAAGGAGATGGAGGAGTCCCGAATAATGTCAAGATTATAAACCTGGACACTGGAAGGATGATGGTGCCTTCAATAGAAATAGGAAAATTAGGAAATGGAGAAGACAAAGACATAGTGGGGATGATAGTGAGTCCACTTTTGTACATGTAGAATTTAAGAAGTTTATAGAAAATACAATTTAAAAAAATAGACAATTAGCAAAAAGGGAATAGAGTAGATCTGGCAGTCATCTTTATAGAAATGATAGTTAAACTTGAGGGAGCTGATATTGTTACTGAATGACTATAAAGGAAGAAGAAAGGCCCAGAACTTTGAGTAATACCCATAGTTAGGGGGAATGATAATAGATGATGACCTCAGCAAAAGAAATTCAAAAGACGTACTCAAATAGGTTGGAGGGGAACCAGGAGAGAGTATAATCACAAAAACCCAGAGAAGAGAAAGCAACCAGAAGAGAATATTCAAATTGTCAAAGCCATTAGATAACTTTAAAAGAATGAGGACAGGGTATCTATGAATATCTGGGTTTTTTTTTTTTCCCAATGACACGGTGACCTCCTGAAGCCAGGGGCTGTGTCTTGTCATTCTTCAGAGCAGTGAATTGGTATAGAGGAAAGAGCACTGGATTTGGAGTAAAAAAAAAGACCTTGGTTCAAATTCTGCCTTCTGCATCTACTACTTGGGAAGTCATAGGTTAATCACTTAACACTTCTCAGATCATTTCCTTGCCTCAAAGGACTGGTCTGAGGATTAGGTGATATAATGTTAGCATTTTACAATAATTAAAGGATTATATGTCAGCTATTATTATTTCTCCCTATTACCTTGTACTGTATTTTGCATTTACTTGGCACTACTTTTTAAAAATGAATTGAGTTGTTGAAATCCAATTCCTCCTCCTGTCTTTCCTATTTCTGTCAATGGTATCATCATTCTCCCATTCATCCAGACTCAAAACATTTGAGTCAGTTTCAAAGACATGCATTAAGTGAAGATATTAATTAATGCTTCCCCCATATACAATTAGTCACTAATTCATGTTGATTTTTGCAGATTCCTAGAATAATGGAATTTTGAAACTTAAGGAGACCATAAAGATCATTCAATACAATTTTTTATTTTATATTTGTAGAAAATAATATCTAAAAAGTTGAAACAACTTTTCCAAGTGCATTCAGTTAATTAGTGATATGATGGTTTCCTCAGTATAGAATATTGATTGATAGAACAATGAGTTCTATATTGTTCTATCCATTTCCATTTTTATTGACACTAATGTACTGTAATCTTTGATTATTGGAAACAATTGTGATGACTTCTAAACCACTCTTCCTGTAAACAAACTCTCCTGATTTCATCCTTTATACTTCTGTTAGCCCGATTAACTTTTCTGAAATACTACTTTCATGTTGTATCATATTCATATTTTTCTTGAATACCTAGAAAATGAAATTCTGCATAGTGGACCCTTCAAGAATGTTGAGTGAATGAACAAATACATGTCACTGTTCTATCCTAAAATTCCTAATTACCCTCCAAGCCTTAGAAACTAGTTCAAATCCAATAATGTGTGTTAAATAACTACTAAGTGTAGGGCATAATCATAGATATTGGATATGCACAGACAGTTATGCCTCAACTCCTATTATAATGAGACCTGAGAGACCAGTATGGACCCCTAGTCATGCTCTTCTATTTATTGCCTCCCAAAAGTGTCTTGGCAGGCATTATTTCCTTTACCTCTATGTTGGTAAATTGAAATCTAGTTGGAAAATTTTAAAAAGCAACAACTCCCTTCTCTGAACTCATTCAGCTATTATGTACCTTTTTGTGTTATTCTTTAATTTTTCACATTTGAATACATTTTTCCTAACTAGATTTCAATATTGAGGGTAGAGGCTTTTGTCTTATTTTTTTTGTAGGTTCTATAGTGCCCAGAACAATGTTAAAACACACAGAAAGTATTCATTAAGCTTCAATTATTTTATTGATGTTCTAAATGTGCAGCCAGAGCTTCTATATACCCAATAGGAAATTTATTTTTAAGTATTTGTATCTTTCAAAGACTTAAAAAAAAATCTTCAGGGGCAGCTAGGTGGCACAGTGAATAGAGCACTGGCCCTGGAGTCAGGAGGACCTGAGTTCAAATTCGACCTAAAACACTTAATAATTGTCTAGCTGAGGGGCGGCTAGGTGGCATAGTGGATAAAGAACCAGCCCTGGAGTCAAGCGTACCTGGGTTCAAATCCGGTCTCAGACACTTAATAATTACCTAGCTGTGTGGCCTTGGGCAAGGCACTTAACCCTGTTTGCCTTGCAAAAACCTAAAAAAAAAAAATTGTCTAGGTGTGTGACCTTGGGCAAGTCACTTAACCCCATTGCCTTAAATAAATAAAGAAAATTTTAAATCCTCTCCTTCAGTGACTATTGGTAATTGTCAACACAAAAAGCATAATACTGTACAAATGGAGAACCTAGCTCTCTCCTCTGAGGTTTTAGATTGTTGGAGATTTCCAAACTGCAAGGATAGAATCTGTGTGATGGATCTACCACTATGGAGCAAGTAAACTTTTAAATGCATTTTTATTTTTTATTTTTATCTTAGGAATGCTGAATGAGATGAAAATAAATAAGGAGATACTACCTCACTTGTGATTTAGAAAATGGCCTTTAGTGGCATATGGTTAAGCACTTTCAATAAAATAGCCTTCACCCAGCAGAACTAATGTTGACAATGGTTCTTCACAATGGTTTTAAGAGGCACATAAAACATTTTTGGCTGTATTTTTATGATCTCTGTTGTTATGATGAACATAAATTAAGATAATAATCTCTGTGAAGGCTATGACAGCAGATTTTCTTTCTATTTTGCAAAGTTGAATCTTACTTTTTTGGGTGGGAGAGGTTAATCTTGGTGACTCACATAATGTTGTTAGCATTGCTATTACATGCAAGGTTAAATTTATCTATTTGCATGTGTTTAGAAACCACTTAAATTGTTTTTTAGAAAAAAAAGATAATAATGTCTCCAGCTAGAATGATTCCTTCATTTTGATTTTGAATTTGCCTTTTTTCATGTATCTCTGAATGACTTGCAGAAATAATGAGAATGACTACCTCGAAGCAATATTATTGTTCTGTTTAGGCAGTGTGGAGTTGAAGCATTCCTGGAGGACTTTAGGAAAGAAATATAAAGTTTTTTCATAAGCAGATTGCTTCTTGGTTATTCTTAGAAGAAGCATATGTGCTATAGAGACCTGCCAGGAATCATTTGCATAGCCCTTGATGGCAGTGGGAAGCACTGGCACTTAATTGCAAGCCAATATAGTAGAAGGGAACAATTCAAACAAGGAGAAGGTGAATGTTACATCTGAATATATGGCTTGTTATCTTTTTGAGACTTGGCTTAAGGTGCTTAGAAAGTAGGCAACACATTTTCAGAATTATTCTTAGAAAAAAAGGTTGTGAGACTCCAATTATTTAAAGAAGAAAGAAAGAAAGAGTTCAATGATCTTGTGTCTGTTCAAAAACATTTACTATAAAAAACTCATCATTTTAAAGTCTAAACTTTTAAAGACAGATGAAATAGAAGCAATGTAAAACTAATAAGAATTACTACTTCATAAATGATGAAATGGTTGATAGGAACAGAGTCAAATTATCTATACAATAAATACATCTCCTATAAATTGGATTCTTTCCACTCACATAACCATCACCCTATTTCAGGCCCTTATCAACTCACAATGTCTTATTGACTTACTGCCTCTCCTAAGTATCTCCACATATCAATCTGTCCATCCCATAGTTGTTAAAATCCTTTTTAACAGCTCAGATCTAACCATATCAACTACTCATCAAACTCCAGTGGCTCCCTATTACCTCTAGAATCAAATTACAAAATCTGTCTGAAATTTAAAACTTTTATTACATGGCCTCCTTCCTACTTATTTGATCTTCTTACATATTACTTCCCTTCCCTCCACCACATCTGCTTGTAGACTCTGTGATATCATTTTTCTTGTCTACTTATTGCTTTTCATACCTCCTTTTCTGCCAATTTCTATACCAATTTCTATGCCTTTATAGTGGTTCACCATAACTGGAATGGTCTCTTTCCTAACCACAACTTCTTGGAATCCCTGTTTTCCTTCAAAATTTGACTCACCTCTATCTTATAAGTGAACTATTTCCTGATTTCTCTCCCCATTCCACTCGACAACCCCAAATGTTCCTGTTCTCTCTTTCAGAAATGATGATGTGTGCTTTACATATATATATATATATATATATATATATATATATACACATATACATATTCAACTGTGCACCCACATTTCTCCAATTAGAATGGAAGCCCCTTGAAGGCAGACCTTTTTTTGGGTTTTTGCAAGGCAAATGGGGTTAAGTGACTTGCCCAAGGCCACATAACTAGGTAATTATTAAGTGTCTGAGACTGGATTTGAACCCAGGTACTCCTGACTCCAGGGCCAGTGCTTTATCCACTATGCCACCTAGCTGCCCCAAAGACCCTTTTTTAAAGAAAGATTTTATTTATTTTGAGTTTTACAATTTTCCCCCATTCTTGATTCCCTCCCCCCAGAAGGCAGTCTGTTAGTCTTTACATTGGTTTCATGTTATATATTGATCTCAGTTGAATGTGATGGTTGAGAAATCATATCCTTAAGGCAGAAAAATAAAGTAGGAGGTAGTAAAATTACATAAAAAATAAAGTTTTTTTCTAATTTGATGGTAATAGTATTCAAAGTCCATAATTCTTTCTCTGGATACAGATGATATTCTCCATTACAGATAGCCCAAAATTGTCCCTGATTGTTGCACTGAAGGGATGAGCAAGTCCATCCAGGTTGATCATCACCCCCATGTTGCTCTTAGGATGTACAGTGTTTTTCTGGTTCTGCTCATCTCACTCAGCATCAGTTCATGCAAATCCCTCCAGGCTTCCCTGAATTCCCATCCCTCCTGGTTTCTAATAGAACAATAGTGTTCCATGACATACATATACCACAGTTTGTTAAGCCATTTCCCCAATTGAAAGACATTCACTTAATTTCCAATTTTTAGGCATGGACCTTGTGACTTTGTCTTTGTATATCCCTAACCCCAACCACAGTCTAGACTGGCATATAATAATTATTCAATAAATTATGAAGTTGAAATTTTTCCTTCATTCCCAAAGAAGACCATGACATCAGGGAACTGATGCCATAGCAAGCACCTGAATGGGATTTGAGGGGGGAAGATGCTATGCTAAGTCACCAACCTTATTTTCTCTTCTAGAACATTATGGATCTGGTGGTCAGCTATGAATCTGGATGACTGTAGATGGACCTGTATATGAGGTAATCTGGATTAAGTGACTTGCCCAGGATCACACAACTAAGTTTCAAATGTCTGAGGCTGGATTTGAACTCCCTTCCTCCTGACTCTAAGGCCAGAACTCTATCAACTAGGTGACCATTTAATAAATGATTCTTGATGAACTGACTGAGCAGTAAATTGATATTTTTGAAAGAGTACATGCAATCTTTTAAGGAGAAATTTCTTAAGCTACCTGAATAAGTTTATATTAAAATGTGCGATGTGCTCTACTTTTCTTTTTCTTTTTTTCCTTTTCTTACAAAGAAACTAAATCAACAGAAATTAGTCTTAACCTTTTTCAGCTGATAATTCTGGTGAATCAGGAAATTATTATCATTCTGAATGATGATAATAATGAATTTATGTATACAATTATTTTTTTTTTAGGCAATGAGGTTAAGTGGCTTGCCCAAGGCCACACAGCTAGGTAATTATTAAGTGTCTGAGGTCGGATTTGAACTCAGGTACTCCTGACTCCAGGGCCAGTGCTCTATCCACTGCGCCATCTAGCTGCCCTTTGTATACAATTATTTACCTAGGTTTATATGACTTTTTCCTATCACTCTTCCCTATGATCTCCCTCCATTCCCCTAACTCAATTGATCAATAAATCAATGAAGAAATATTTATTAAGCACCTACTATATGGCAGACATTGTTCTAGGCACTGGGGATATAAAGACATTAAAAAAAATTCCATCCTCTATGAACTTATAGTCTATTGGGTAGATAACATTTATATATACATATAAATTTATACAAAATATACTTAAATACAAGAAAATGGGATGGGGGAAGCACCTCATAGTAGCTGAGGAAGAAATCAGGGGAAAAAACTTCATGTAAAAGGCTGCACTTGAAATGAGCTTTAAAGGAAACCAGAGCTTCTAAGAAGCAGAGGTGAAAAGGGGGAGAGCCTTCCAGGCACAAAAGCCCCATTTGGGCAAAGTTTAGACATGGATATGAAGGGTCATTTGTAAAGAAGAGCAAGAAAACCAATTTGTTTGAACCAGAGAATATATGAAAGGAAGTAATGTTTAATGAGTCTAGAAAGAGATGATATAGTCACATTAAAGGATTTTAAATATCAAAAAGACAAGTTTGCTTAGAACTCATACAGAATTTTGCACCAATCTCAGGTACTTACTGGGAATTATTTTAATTGAACTTTTGCATATAATTGCCAAATCCTCCTACTAGGGTTCTAGTTCTATGAAAACTGGAGTGATTGCGTTATACTGAATTGTCATATCTCACTGCATCACCTAGCATAATGTTCTGCCTATAGCAGATGATTGTTGTTTGTTGAACTGGATCAAGCCATAGTTACTGAGTGCTTTTTTTTTAGGATTTTGCAAGGCAATGGGGTTAAATGGCTTTCCCAAGGCCACACAGCTAGGTAATTATTAAGTGTCTGAGACCAAATTTGAACCCAGGTACTCCTGACTCCAGGGCATCCACTATGCCACTGAGCTGCCCCACCAAGTACTTTAAATACATTATCTTCATATTGTTTGATGACATAGATATGATACTTCAAAGTTTGCCAAGGGCTCTATATGAATTATTCTTGTCAGCCTCAAGACAAACATATTAAATTTGCTGCTATAGTTATTATCTCCTATTAGTTGAGGAAACTAAGGCTCAGAGAGGCAAAGCGAATTGTCCATGGTCACATAGTAAATGAATTCCAAATCTAATCCTTCCTGACTCCAAGTTCAATGGTGAATTAACTATGCCTCAGAACTTCTCTGCATGAGAAATTCTTTAAAAAACAAACAACCCCCACCCCCCCCCCCCCCCCCGACAGCTAGTAAATAGAACAAAGTTTGATGAAACCATGAATGAAATTCTATCAAGGTATATTGTTGAATGGTGTCTCCATGAAATCTAATTCAGTTTCTTCAACACTTCTGTGCAGATGCACTTGGAGGGAATAAATTCAAAACCAAACATTGAGCTTGCAAACTAAACTGGGATAAGCATCCTAAAATAATAAGTGCTGCTTCTCTTTCTTACTCTCTTTCTATGTTATACAACTCTTACTTTCCAAAATATTTGAAATTTATTTCAAGACTTTTTTGATTTGCCTCTACTTGTGAGTAAAATGTTAATATGCTGCTTAAAATATCACAGAGCTTTTCTTTTTCTTACACAGAATTCAAACATAATTTTGATGTCTCTCTGCTTGAATATTTTAACTTAAATGGGTTGGCTCTCCCACTTCTCACTCTAGGGAGAGGAATTCTGGTTGCCATCATTTTTGTTATTATTACTTTATGTGCACAATAAATACTAAATCCTGGTACATGGGTATCAAATGAAAGGAAGGTAAGAAAAGTAAGGACACATGCAATAGAAAGCTCCAGATAGAGAGAAGGGGAAAATATGATGTCTCTAGATTTTATAGCTAATCAACAATGCCTCAAATGGTCTTCCATATACAAGAACTACCTTAATTTTTAGCATCCCAAGCCCAGGTACCCCCTTTTTCTCAGGCCACATCAGTTTTTGATTGGACAGACATTTCAATTCAATGTCATTCAATAAATAATGATTAGCCTAGTGCTCCACATACACAGCAGATGCTCAATGAATATTTGTTGAATGAATAAACATTTATTAAATACCTATAATATATATATATATATACATATATATATATATGACACTTCTCTGACCCCTGAGACAGATTCAAAGATGAAGAATTCAATTAAATTATTCATTAAGCACCTATTATATGAAGGTGCTATTTTACGGGAAGAAAGAGATAAAATATGGAAAAAAGGTATGTCCTGTTAAAGGATCAAGTATGAAAAAAATGTGTGTAGTGAGAGAGAGAGAGAGAGAGAGAGAGAGAGAGAGAGAGATGATAAATAGATAAATGTCATATCTGAGCCATTAGATTATTTTGTACATGGAAGGGTCTAAGATGATTGAGGGTAGGAAGGGGTCACATTGTGAAAGACTTTTTATGTATTTGTTTTTATTTTTACTTTAACATTTCAAATTACATGTAAAGATGATTTTCAACATTCATTTTTTTCTAAGATTTTGAGTTCCACATTTTTCTGCCTCTCTCCTTTTCTTTCTTCTCCCCTTGACTGCAAACAATCTGATATAGGCTATACATGTATAATCACAGAAAATATATTTCCATATTATTCATATTGTAAAAGATGAATCAGAGGAGTGTAACCAGAAAGGAGGAAAACCATGATAAAGAAAAAAACAAAAAAATTTTAAAAGTGAAAATAATGTGCTTTGATCTGCATTCAGACTCCATAGTTCTTCTCTAGATGTGGATGGCATTTTCTAACACAAGTCCTTTGGAATTGCCTTTGATCAGTGTGTTGTTGAGAGAAGCTTAGTCTATCACAGTGGATCATGAGATAATATTTCTGTTAAGGTGTACAATGATTTCCTTAAGTTTTTCCAAGTTTTACTGAATGATTTCTTGCAGTATAATGGTATTCTATTACATTCCCATGCAATTTGTTGCGCCATTCCCCACTTGATGGGCCTCCCTTCAATTTCTAATTCTTTGCCACTGCAAAAAGAGCTGCTATAAATATTTTGTATATGTGGGCCCTTTTCTCTTTTTTATGATCTCTTTGGGATACAAATCTAGTAGTGATATTGCTGAATCAAAGAATATACACAGTTTTATAATGCTTTGGGGATTTTTTATTTGATTCTGGAGATAATAGGAAGTCATAAGAGTTTATTCATTAAGAGGGTGACATGGTCAGACCTTTGCAGATCACTTTGATAGTTGATTTGGAAAATGAACTGGATGGAGTGGGGGGACATTTGAGGAAGGAAAATCAACCAACATGCTATTTCATACTCTAGTACTGAAGCCTGCACAAGGATGGGGTAGTGCCAGAAGAAAGAAGGGGGTAATATAGAGAAATGATACAAAGATATAATTAACAGAACTTCATAATGCATCGGACATGGGAGCAGTTTGAAAGAGTGAGAAAGAGTAGAAAGGGGAGAAGAACAAAGGGGGGGAGATAGAAAGGCAGAGAGAGAGAGAGAGGGAATTAAATATGACAAGAAAAAAGTTTAAATTAGATTTTGAAGACATCTTAAATGCCGGGCAAGGAAGTTTGTATTTTATTCTAGAGGAAATAATGAATAAGATATAATTCCTATACTTTGGGTTCTTAAAATTTAACATGAGATATAAAATAATTGTTTTTATTAAATATATATCTTTAATACTTCTGCAACATCACTCTGTCAGAGATGATAATGTCTAGATGTACTATTCTTAACCCAAGGTCTGTGATCTTGCCTTTTTAGTATTTTATTAGCTGAATTTCACTACATGCACTTGGTTTCCTTTGTAAATTCCTTTTGTAATGGTTTCCTATGCATTTAAAATAGTACTTTTAGAAGGGATCCCAAGGCTTCATCAAACTGCAAAGAAGGTCCATGCCATAAAAAAAGAAAGGTTAAGAATTACTATAGAGGGGGGGCAGCTAGGTGGCATAAAAGCACTGGCCCTGGAATCAGGAGGACCTGAGTTAAAATCCAGCCTGACACTTGATTACCTGGCTGTGTGACCTTGGATAAGTCACTTAACCCCATTGCCTTGCAAAAACCAAAACAAAACAAAACAAAAACCCAAATTAAAACAAGAATTCCTATAGAGGACAGACCTTAAGAATCTGGGCCAAATGATCCTTTTAGCCCTGGATGAATTGTTTTTCTTCATCTGATCTGATAACGTTTCATATATTCTGCTTTTGTACTTAATATCTTCTACTTTGTATTATTATTTAACTGGGTATATATTTTGATATATTATAAACTTCTTGAGGAAAGGAGTATATGTTTCATTTATCCTTTTATCTAACCAACAGGAGTGTCTTTAGTCCAGGAGAGTTTTAATAAGTGTTTGTTGAGTGAATGAATGAATAAATGAGGTATGTATGTAAGTGACTATGGTATAAATGTGAACATAGCAAATAAATAGAGGAGGTACAAAGAATTATGAAAGATTAGATTGGGAACAATTATTTTCCATTTCTGGAATTAGACAAAGCTTTGTGGTGACAATGATAACTAGAGTGAATAGATAATTTAGAGCTGCAGCAATTGTTGCTTCCTTTTAGATTGGTGGCGCCACCCATAGTGTGTTGGAAGTGGCTTCTCTCTTGTCACTTAATTTCATGAGAGTAGTGGCAGCTTCTTTCAAAGGATGCTTCGGGTTTTCAGGTTGGCTAATTTTCTTGACTTTTCCAAATGCAAAAAAATGCTAGTTATGATCTTCTATAAGGGAAGTGGTATCTGAGTTAATTTATAAACAATGAAAAGGAAATTTTAACAAGGGTGAGTGTAAGAGAAATGCATTGAAACATATATTTTGTCTCATGGCAAGGGAACACTTGAAATTTTAAAAATTTAAATAGAATAATTGATAATATTAGTATGGCAGGTAGATTTTCAAAGCACCTGACAAATATCTCATTTGATTCTAACAATAATTATCCCTGATGCAGATAATAATATATTTTAGATTTTTTACATCAAATCTATACTACATTACATTTTATAGATGAAGAGACTGAGGTAGACAGAGGTTAAGTGATGACTAGAGTCATACATCTAGTAAGTGTCTGAAGCTGATTTTGAACTGAGCTCTGCCTGATTTCAAACCAGCAGTCCATATATTGTGCCATCTAATTACCTCTACATAGAACTATAACTTTAAAATTGATGTGATGCTGCCACAGATATTCCATAAATGTCTGATGAATGAATACATTTAAATGGCTTAAATATTATGTTAATATAAAATTATTTAGTTATTAATGATCATTTGTTAATTTTCAGTAATTATTAAAATAATATAAATATTTATTATGAACCTTATAACTGACTTCATATATATCACTCTAAATTTAACAAACTACTTTATGGACATTGTCCTAACAATAACCCTGTGAGGTAGGTCTTTTCACACCAGACTTACAATTTAATTGTCTAAATAATTTACAGTGAGGAAATTCCTTCTACTAATGCATATTGGCAACTATTTTATAACTTTTAATTTTAGAGAATTACCTAATGAATTGATAACTTAAGTATTTTGCCTAGAGACACAGTCCTGAGGTCAGTTGGTGATAGAGTTCCAATTAAAGTCTTTCCCAATGCCAAATTTAGCTTCCTTTCAAATATAGCCTGCCTCTTAAGATGCTTTCCTACACATTGGGGATACAAAGAGAGAAAAAAAAACTCCAGGTCTGATTTAATAGAAAAGATCAAGGAAAGATCAAGACCAAAGAGGGAGAGTGACACTGATGGATAAGAAGTTTCTGCGAATCATTTGTTTATTCTGTGTTGTCTGTGAAGAGATAGAAACCCTGGCCTGTATTTTATATGTGTTTTCTTGAGTGCTTGCATAGGAAGTGGGGCTTCTTCACATATGTGAAAAAATGAGAGAGACAACAATACACAGTAGAAATTGAGCTGGATTTGGGGTCAGAGGACTTTAATTGAAATCCTACTCTGTTGCTTATTAGCTGTGTGACCTTGAACAAATCTTTAATTTTCTGGGCCTCCATTCCCTCATTTGCAAAACATGAGAGTTTGGACTACATAATTTCTAAAGTTCTTGTTAAATCTAAATTTTTGATTCTATAACTAAATGATTCCTAAATTCCTTCTAGCTTATGAGAACCTGTGATTCTAGTGAAATTTGGATAAATCCCTTATGTCTCTGGGTCTCAGTTTTGTCATTTATAAAGGATGAGGTTTAGATGAAGGCTCCTTTAAGATTCCTTTCGAGCCTAACATTTAGGGATATTTTGATTTAATAGACATTCCTACAATCTTTGCTGTTAGACTGCTCATCATAGAAAGAAAGATCAATGAAGGTAGGGACTGTTTCCATTAATTTATTTTATTTGGTACCTAATGAAGAACATTGTACAGACCAATACTTAATGAATTCTTTTGATGAAGATAATAATGTTAACTTATCTTAGTGTGAGCTGTGGGCAAAGATTAGTTCTACTATAAATATACAGTAAATCTCAATTAGCCAGAATACTTGAGGAAAGGATTATTGTAATTAATTGCATTTCTTGGTTAACTAAAGAGAGAGAGGCAAGAAAAAAAATTGCCTCATCATATAGATGGAGACACAGATGGAAAATTAGCTTAGAATAGGGAAGGTTTTATTTTTTAATAAATTCTGATATTTTTATTTGGTTGCCATTTGCCTTTAATCTAAAAGTGAAGGACCAAAAAAAATTGTGGTTGATTAATATTATCAGGGAGCTAGGTTCCTGTTCATTGAGGTTTTGTTGAATTTATTATCTTATATTAGTGAACTCTGAAATGATACATCTTTTGCTTGCAAGCTACAGTGCCCAATCTTTTGGAAAATATCTCCTGGAGCCCCATGGTGAGAAGGTGAAAGACTGGAGAGTATATTCACACAACCTGCAGAGCAATGCTCTGTATGGTATTCTGTTTGTTTACTCAGTTGGAAAATTAGCTCTCTCCTCAACACAAGTACTGCAGATCATCTTGGTTGAATCACTCAGATAGAATCAGACTCAATGCTGATGCTAAAGCAGTGGATAGAGGCTGCAGTGTGTGGTCAAGGAAATAAAAGGAGCAGAGCAGAGACCTTTCAGGGAAAGGTCAATCTTTTCCATGCATTCCCTGGAAATAGAAGATATAATGAATGCTTATTGAGCTTGAATTTGAAGTTCGAATTTGTACTCCAGAAAGTAATTTATGAAACCAGTGGAAGCTCTGGCAAACCTCTTTTCACTTGTTGCTATGTAACCAAAACAAAGTCACAAGTGGTAGTTACTATCTTCTCTGGTATTTTTTGGCTTGAGAACAAATTCTTTCCCTGACTAAGAAGAATCTTGAGTTTCTTCTTGAGTGGTTGAGGATGAATTGTGCTTTTTATGCAAACATTATTTGAAAGACCAAAGTTGGAAATATATTTTTCTTGAGATTTCTCTTTTCTTGGTGGGGGGGGATTATGTTTACTCTTACAGCATGATTATTTTAGTAATAGTTTTCATGATTACACATTTCTAAACTATATCAAATAACTTACTTTCTCAATGAGGGGATTGGCATGGGAGGAAGGAAGTGGGGATTGCATTTAACCAGGAAAAATTAAATTAAAAAATAAATGCCTGCTGATAGATAGTTATTCTTTCTTTCTATATTTATATTTTTTATTATTTTGGATAATCATTGATCCATAAATTGACTTTGTTGACTGTAAATTCTTCATAAGTATTATTTCAATGTATTAACAGTTATCAATGAAAATATAAGAATGAAAAAAAGCAATGCTTCACAGTTTTCCATAGCAGATAACATTTACAGTCACACTGAAAAATACTTGAAGGCACAGAATACAATATTATACTGTGCTTATTTTGTTTTGAAGAAGAAAACATTTTATTTGAATAGGAAAAATAACAGCTTTCCCTTCAATGAGGAATCTCTCAAAGATAGCTGATGATCATGCAACAAATAGTGAAATCATAGGATTGAAAGGATGTTAGAATAGTGTTTTTTGCAAATTTCTCTAACTCCAGAATCTCAACAACAAAAATAATGTAATAAGAAGGCATCATTGAGTGGCAATCTCTACTAAGAGAGGAATATCCATCAATGAGATTAAAGATCCAAAGATGTATTAAAGCATATTTATAATTCTAGATCGTGGATGCAGATTCAACATTTTGCACTTCAAAAATAGTTAACTGTGGATATAAAAAGGGAATAAGAAGAATCACTGATACAAGAAGAGCCTTTGTTCGGAGATATTAAAGGAGGCTATTAGAGATGGAAAGCTAATATACAGATTTTTATTTACAGAAGTTTCCTCAACTTTTTATATCACTGTGACCACCTTCTCATTATCAGCAATTAATTTACCACTAAGAGTAACCTGGACCTATAAAAAAGACTAATATAGTCTAGCAGATATCCTATCTCTCCCTACTGTACTTTTATCCAAGTATCAAGGGAGAAGCAGTATTTGAGAAACTGGAAAGTACTACATGTACTCATTTGTGTTTGTTAATTTTTAAATAACAAATATTTCAATCTAATTGATTTCCTTTATATACTTATGAATTTTATTTTATGTATTTAAATATATTGTTTTAAGAAGAGGTTCAAAGACTTCACAAGACCTTTCTCCAAGGGTCCTTAACACAACTAAAAAGATAAAGGATGCTTGAGTTAGAGATTTTGCAGGATCTATACTTTTCCCTCTCATTTAGTGATTCCTCACATTCACCTGGTCCTCTGGAACCAAATGATGAAGGTTACACAAATTGCTCTCGGCTGTTTTGTTGGTTCAGCTGTAGGATGGTGGAAATCAATTCCTCCTTTAGTGTTTCTACATGCCAGGGAGTAAAGTATTTGTTTGAGTATAGGCCTCCTTGAAAGCTCCACTAGAAATAGTTTTTTTCTAATGTGGAGGAGATTTTAAGTTCATTTAGAAACCCTTGTTAAGCTCCATATTGCTGGTATTACAGCTGTGATGACCAATGCATTACTTCTGTAGAGTACAATGAGACAAATCTTTGGCTACTTGAAGAAAGTCCAAGAATTGAATTCAAGCATCAGAACACTAGTGGACCACAGATCCTAACTGGAGCAGCCACCATCCTTGGGCTACTTACATTTTTGGTATACTATAACTACTTCTGATATCCTTATAATTAAGATCTAGGTGGAAAGTTTTTTTCAATTACACCCCTCAGTGATGTGGTACCCTGTTGATCCATGCTTCTACTTTTTCTAAAGGGGAAAAACATGTTGTCCTGGAGTGATTTTAATTCATTTAACATGTTATTTGGAAACCTGAATAAAACATTTCCCTTAATTTTTTTTAAATGACCAGACAAATTTGCATACCTATGGGATGTATCTCACATAAAACATTTTTCCCACTTAAAATGTTTCCTGTCTTAAGCTTTTGGAAATCATTGAGAGAGGGGTTCATTGTCCATTATTTTGACTACAGCATGGAATTAATTTCATGCATGAAAGGTCTATGCAATATCCCAAAGGACCAGGTCATCACTTAAAGGTCTATAACCATGGGGAAAGAAATGGAACTTAGTGAAGCTTTTCTACTTTGGAGCTTGGATTAAAAAAAGAAGGAGCAGCTGCTAAAATTAGTGACTGTAACCTTGCTTGTGCTGCTCTTCTCCCCCAAGCTATATTCTTTTTGACTGGAATATTTCATGGAATTCAAGTGAGGGTGGGAGCAAAATTGAAGAATATGGTACATTTCGCACCTATGTGGTATAAATGTCATTGTCTTCTTCTCCTTAGGAAGAAACAAAACTGGCAGAGCCAGATGGAAACTTCGCCTTCTTTCTCTGAGGAGGCGAATTAATACAATTAAATTCAACATTATGCCTGCACTGATTGACTTGCTAAATAGACTAACCATGATGATACCCAAGTATATATTTAAAGGGAAGAGATAAATATTTATAGATTTTTTTGGTAGGGTAAAGGGGGTGGGTGGATTATAAGGGAGGGAAGCTTGAATCCAGTGGGATGGATTGAGTAAGGTGGGGGGGTATTTTAAATATATTTCTGGCCCACACTGAGACTTTCATTTGAGAACACAACTAGATTCACTTAGGAACAAAATGCTAACATTAAATATAGTAAAAGTGAAATAACAAGGCCAAAAGAACTACTAATCTAATGGGAAAATGAACTGCTAAATGCTAATTGAAATAAATCAGCATTTTGCTATCTAAAGGATAAAAAAACAGCTGTATAATTAGTCTAAGGAATAAAAAAAACTCTTAATACTAAGAAAACTCATAATTTAAGAAAGTGGCAAGTGAAATAATTAGTAATTGTTGAGTAACCTAGAGGCTAGGTATAGTGTTTCCAGAAATGGTATGTATTGTGTCATATTTTATTACTCACTAAAAATCAGGCATTATCTTGTGTATATTAATTCAAAACATATGGTACAATATTTAATGTTTGCAGAATATGGAAAATTTATACCAAAGGCATGAAATGTTCACATAAACCTCAAGAGTAAGGAATTAGAGCATTAGGTAAAGAGTATGAACTTTTGAAAATGAAGCATTAAAACAACATTTTGTTATTAGAGAATTAGTTTTTCTGATTCAGATTTCTTTTGGGGGGGCAAATGGTTATTTTGCTGGCTTAAATAAGACAGTTGCTTTGTTGTATTAAATAAGCAAATAAGGAAAGTGTTTCTGAAGCATCCTTGCAATCTGGGGTTTGCTGCAGTCATTTGCTAAGGAATTAAGTGGATGAATAAAATCAAATGATGACAGATTTAGAACTGACAGAGTCCTTTGAGGCCATGGAATCCAACCTCTTCTTATTTTATGTTTGAGGAAACTGAGGCTGAGAGTGGTCACATATCTAGTAATATCTCAGGCATGATTTGAACTCAGTCATACCTACAAATTGCTTTTCTGTTCTAAGAGTATTTAATCACTGACACTGGTGCCCTTAGTTATAGAAAAGCTAATCTAGTACCAACAATTCACTTCCTAAATGGACAATGGAGAAAATTACATTTATTGAAAAGTGTTCATTTGATAAGTTGCTTCATTTCAAGAGTTAGTGGTGAATTCACATTTGGTCCAAATGTAGAATTTGAACTTAGACCTTCCAAATTCCAAGTCCTGCATGCTAAATACTGTGCCACCAAATACTGAAATGGAAATCAATGTTTTATTTAGCATGAACATGTTCAAAGATATAGTTATCTTTCCAGGGGCAAAAATACATTTGCTATTTAAATAAAAACACAGAAGTTACAGTCTATCTTAAAGAACTGTATTGTGAAAACATTGTTATTGTTCATTTGTAGCTGTGTCTGACTCTTCATGACTCCATTTGGGATTTTCTTGGCAAAGATACTGGAGTGGTTTTCCATTTCCTTCTCCATCTCATTTTTATAGATGAGGAAAACAGGGTTAAGTGATTTGTCTAGGGTCACACACACACACACACACACACACACACACACACACAAAAACCTGAGATCAGATTTGAACTCAGAAAGATGAATCTTCCTAACTCCAGTCCAGCACTCTATCCATTGCACTACCTACCTAGAGAATTTCAGGAGTTTTTTAAAAGAAATTTTTGTCTAGGTATGGTTTAGACCAAATGTGAATTCACCATCAACTCTTGAAATGAAGCAACTAATAAAATGAACACTTTTCAATAAAAGTAATTTTCTCCATTGTCCATTTAGGAAGTGAATTGTTGGTTCTAGATTAGCTTTTCTATAACTAATGGCACCAGTGTCAGTGATTAAATAGTCTTAGAAAAGAAAAGTAATTTGTAGGTGTGTCAAGCAAGTAAAATATTGTTTACAAAAGTAATATAGCACTGATAAGAGTTTCCTTTAGTAAGCCACCATGATAGTAATTTCTTTGACCTTATTTTAAACTTAATTTATTATTATTTCATTCCATGGATTGAGATACTCTCTTTTCATTATCATCATTACTTTTTTACAATTTCCCAAATGAAAGAGCAGGGTGATAGGACTCTATACTCCTATTTTCCTTGTAATAGCTTTCTCCCAAGAAATGGATGGGTCTTAAATTTATGCTGATAATAAAGGTCCACAAATATTCTTGTAAAGTAATTCTCTCTCTCTCTCTCTCTCTCTCTCTCTCTCTCTCTCTCTCTCTCTCTCTCTCTCTCTCTCTCTCTCCTTCTGCAACTTGTAACTCTGTACTTTCCAGGTCACTGAAAACAAGACAGAATTCTCTGAGCTATGTGCTCTGTTGAGTGGAACTATTTTGTATATAGGCACTAACCATTTGCAAGGAAGCAAAAATGCAATTATAGAGCAAGATGCATATAGGATACATCTATTTTATAGCAGTCCTTTAAAAAATAAAAATAAGACCTTTCTATTTAGAATGTTTAACTGGTTTGATCAAGTACTAAGTACTTTGTTTAGTCCATGAACTCTATTACATTTAGTGACCACTAAGAATTATATGAGAATCTAATGTTATAGTGCTAAGTGATAGTAAATAAAGAATTGACCAGAAGGAATTTCTGGTAATGGTCACAATTTTTTTTATTTTATTTAACCTTTTAGAAAAGATTATTAAAATGTTAAGAAAGTATATAACTAAGGATTATAGAATTTACAATTCAAAGAGGACTTTAGAATTCATGAACTTCAATCCTCTCACTTTTTGGTTGGGTATGAGTCTTAAAAGTTTTTTGCTGGAGACATTTGTGGAAGTTAAAGCATTATCTCAATAAGGCTATAGTTATGCGAATGTTTTTGTTTACAGGAAACAAAATGAAGCACTAGAAACCTAGGGAAGTCTAGGGAAGAGGATATTATAGGATATATAGTTTCTTCTAGGTTCAGATTTCTGGTTTACTTAAAGTCTAGACTTTAGTTTTAACATTAAAACCCTCTGCTTTATCTTAGTTTGGTGTTCCTTTCTATATACTGAAGAGTAAACTTATAGACTAGTACCCTCAAATTACCTGTCAAAGGACAATGGTCAGTTCCTCAACCTCCTTTTCATATCTGTCCTTATTAACTCTGTCTCCCAAATATAGAATTGGAGGCTTATCTATTCCTCAATATGTGATATTTTATGTGTCACCTATATATATGCATATATTTATAAACTTACTACATATCTATTTAATAGATTTATATTATATATAAAATTTATGTATTATATATATGATATTTATTTTATATGTACAAAGATTGTATTGTTGCACAAAGAAGAGCAATTATTTTTATCTTAAATTTTAAATCATTTGACATTTATATAGAATGAATTATAAATACACATTTATTGAGCTGGATCATATTGGAAAGAAACAATCATTTGCCAGGAACCTTAAAGTGAATTAGCCTTGTAACCCAAAGGTATTCAATGAGCTTTTCATCAAATTCTGAATTGCCTGTTGTTCAGATTTTGATTCTAGTTGATGGACAAACCAGTTAGTCTATTAATAAGGGTTCTGTGGATTGTTTTCAAGGGTTCTATGAGCTTTGATGAAAAAAATACATCTTTATTTGCACTAAATGAAAATTAGCATTTTCTTTTACTATGAATATGGCAACAAAAATAAATATAAGTCTATAGGCTTTCCTCAACTTCCAAAGGGTCCATGACACACACAAAAAAGATTAAGAACCTGACTAAGATGGTTCTAATACTAATATTTTCTTAATTCATTTTCAGTTTTAGGGGATGTCACAAGACATCGAGTAGTTAACAAAAGGCTCACTTTGTCCTAAGGGAGCAAGGATATGCAACATAGACACAGTGACACTTAAGTTTTTTGAAGGTACTCCCTTATCCACCCTGTCTCTATGAAAATGTATCTGATTATGAGCAAAGACATGTAACTCATATGGTCTTCAGAATTCCACCATGTCTGAGGGCTTAGACTGAGAATTTGTTTGTCCTTAGATGACCAAGACTTTGTGGTTTTGTCTTCTTTTAGGAAAAATTTCCCACTATTATAGGTGGGAGGAAAGAAAAATCAAGGAAAAGTTTTCCCTGTCATAGAACCCCTGCTTTTAATGAAGACTTTTCTGATATTTTCAACGGCTGGTGTCTTTCCTACCAAACTACCTTCTATTTAACTACCTTTTTATGAATTTGTATATATTTTCCTAATATTTATTCAACATATATTTTTACTTCTTATTTCCCTTATTAGAATATAAGTTCTTTGATATCCCTCACATCTAGCACAATGTTTGGCAAAAATTACACATTTAATTAATGCTAATTTAATAAATACTGATAAATACCATTAAATAAATACTGATTAGTGTATAAATAGGCATAAAGAGGTAGGAGATATAGTAGATAGATTGCTGGGCCTGGAGTCAGGAATGCCTAAGTTCAAATCCAATCTAAGACACTTACTAGCTAGACTATGTGATCCTGGGCAAGTCACCAAACCCTGTTTATCTAAGGTTCCTCATCTGTAAAATAAGCTGGAGAAGGAAATGACAAACCACTCCAGTATTTTAACCAATAAAAGTCCAAATGGGGTTGCAAAGAGTTGGACACAGCTGAAACAAATGAACCACAGAGGTTTAAACATATTTCCCAAAGGGTATATAACTGGAGAAATGATATAATTGACATCATCAGAGAGATTTATGACCAAAAGAGGACATGAGTCACTTATGTAGCCAGACTAGAAAATAACCTATTATTCTTCAGTATCTGCTGGAAGAATTATGATTCATGCAGAGGTTCTCATTTGTTAGAATAAAGTTCCCAGACCATTTGCTGGGCTTCTTGTAGAGAATTTGCTGGTCATGAAAAGGTGGCATACAGTAGAAAGCTATAGAATTACCATAGTGTATATATAACTAGAGGGAGGAAGAACCCACACTGAAAGGATCACAAAGTCTTTGAGTACCCTCATGATAGCACTGAAGATACTGGTTTACAAAAAAAAGTTTTTTTTTTTTCCCTAAAAGGGCTAACATTCTATTGGGGAAAAGAGAGGAAAATGACCTAATATGTACATGTATGCATAATAAATATAATTTCAATCTGGGTATGAATGAGAGCATGCACATATCATCGGGGAATCAGGAAAAACTTCAGAATACTACATCAGCTGAATTCTGCAGGAAACTAAGAGTACTAGGCTATTGAAGCAAGAGGAAAGAATTCCAAAAATGGAGGACAGACTATGCAAAGTTATAGAGACTGGAGATCGAATATTGTATATATATTGAATATTATCACTGGAATGTGTATACAATGAAGTAATATAAATTTTCTGAATGAATAATGTTTGGAGATTGAATACTGAACAAATTTGGCTATAAATATCTATATTCCTTAGCCCAGGGAGATGAGTAAAAATATAAATAATGAATTTTTTGTTTAATAGTTTACTTTTTCCCAATTACATGTAAAAACCATTTTAACATTTCTTGTATTTCAAATTGAGTTCTAAATTATCTCCTTTCTTCCTGTACACACTCCATTAAGAAGGCTAGTAATTTGACATTGATTTTACAAGTTCAGTCATACTGTAAGTTAGGTAAACATGTAAGTCATTCTGTGAAAGAAAATACAGACCAAAATAAATCCAAGAAAAATAAGTAAAGAAAAATTACTTTTGATCTGCATTTAGGCTCTACCAGTTCTTTCTCAGGAGATAGACAGCATCTATCAATATATGTCCTACAGAATTATCTTATATCATTGTATTGCTGAGAAGAGCTAAGTTAATCATAGGAGATAACTATACAATATTGTACTAATAATGAGAAAGTTTTGAAGAGTTTTATATATATATGATTTTCCCATACAGGGATATACAATTTAATTAAACAAACAATTTAATTAATTATTGAATATCTTATTATTTCTCTTTCTTATTTACTTTTCTATGCCCCTTTTGCATCTTGCATTTGGAAATCAAATTTTCTATTCAGCTCAGGTATTTTTTAGGTATTTACAAGGCAATGAAGCTGAGTGATTTGCCCAGGGTCACACAGCTAGGTAATTAGTAAGTGCTTGAGGTCTGATTTGAACTCAGGACCTTCTAACTCCAGGGCCCATGCTCAATTTACTGTTCCACTTAGCTGCCCCCCCCACCCCCAGCTCAGGTATTTTTATCAGGAATGCTTGAAAGTCTTCTATTCCATTTTCCTCCTTGGAGGATTATACTAAATTTTTCTGAGTAGATTATTCTTAGTTGTAATCCCAGCTCTTTAGTCCTCCAGAACATCATATTCTAAGGTCTCTGCTCCTTAGATGCAGAAGCTGTTAAATCTTGTATTATATTGACCTGGCTGTTTGCAGTATTTTCTTCTCAATCTGGGAGATCTGAAATTTGGCTATAATATTCCTGGGAGTTTTCATTCTGGGATCTCTTTTTGGAGATGATTAGTGGATTCTTTCAAATTCTAGTTTGCCCTCTGGTTCTAGAATAGGTTTCTTTGAAAATTTCTTGAAAGAAAAGATCTAGGCTCTTCCTTTTACCATGACTTACAGGAAGAGATAATTGGTAAATTATCTCTCCTGGCTCTATTTTCCAGGTCAGTTGTTTTCCCAATAAAATATTTCACATTTTCTTCTAGTTTTTTCATTCTTTTGATTGTGTATTGTTCTTTCTTGATATCTCATAAGTCATTAGCTTCCACATGCCTGATTCTAACATTTAAGGAGTTATTTTCTTCAGTGAGATTTTTTGTACCTCCTTTTTTCATTTGGCTGGTTTTACTTTTTAAGGAATTTTCTCTTCAGAGGCCAATTTGACCAATCCTGTTATTCAAGGAATTCTTCTCTTCCCTGGATTTTTCTACCTCTTTTACCATTTGATCTATTTTGTTACTTTAAGGTGTTATTTTCTTCAGTAATTTTTTGTTCCTACTTTACCAAGCTATTGACTCTTCTTTCATTGTTTTCTTGCATCATTCATCTCTCTTTCCAATTTTCCCTCTACATCATTTACTTTCTTTTTAAAATACTCTTTGAGTTCTTCCATCATCTGAGACCAATTCATATTTTTTTTTCTTTGAGACTTTGGATTCAGGATATTTGACTTTGTTGCCTTCTGAGTATATATTTTGAACTTCTTTGTCACCATAGTGACTTTATGGTCAGAATTTTTTCTGTTGTTTGCTCATTTTACCAAATAATTTCTAGATTTTTAAGTCTGTTAAATTGTGACTCTGTTTTCCAAATGAAGGAAGGTGTTTTGGTGCTGCTGTTTTCAGAGATAATTTTGAGGAACTGTCTTCCAAGATAGTATGATCTAGGGATCTTTTATACCATACCTTGGTTTGGGAGTGACCATAAGCACTCTATTCAACCCTGGAACTGTGACCGGGGTCCCTGTTCTCCTTTAGATGTAAGCTCTGCTATGTTAATACTTCTCCTTTCACTGGGACTAAGACTCCCAGATCCAAATATAGACAATGCAATAGAGTCCTTCCACTAATGCCAGTAAAGGGACTCCTGTAAATCTGCTTCTTACCCATTGTTTGATTTCTTTATAGAACTGTGTAGTCTGGAAACTGCCACTGTTGCCATTGATTCAGTTACCACGAAACCTGTTCCTGGTTTTTCGGGTCTGGATCTTTGCCTCGGACTACACTTTTCTCTTACTCTTCCAACCTTCTAAGTTGTCTTGGGCTGGAAAATTATTTCACTGTCTGTCTTTTTTATGGGTTCTGTTGCTCAAGAATTTGTTTAGAATATTATTTAAAAATATTTAGAGGAGTTTGGGGGAAAGGGGTGAGTTTCTACCTTTACTCTGGCATCTTGGTTCCTGAGTTTTTCCATGTAATATTGAGACAATGCTCTAAATGCTTTAATAAATAAAATGCTGTTTTGAGAACAATTATAGTCAGGATGCATTGAATTGCTGCAAAAAAAGGATTTGGAGGCATTTATAACTAGCCTCATGCAATCCTAAATCACATGAAAAAGTCTTACCTGATTTTAAATGACCATCTTTCACTTTATGCAGCATATTAATTTCTGTTGAGTTTTTCCTAATTTTAATATTTACTAGGCTTGACCCTTTGAGATTGATGGATAGAGCAAAATTACTCTGAGAGAATGTGGCTCATATTTCCAAATTTGAAATGTGTGATTTTTCCAGGCCACAAGAGAGACCTGTATAGTTGTCAGGGTAACAAACAGGTGATCACTAGAGCAGTGAATCCAGACAAAACCTTCTGAACACTGATGTCTATTAAAGTAATCAAATTTTGTTACTTGACTCATCATTTCTTCTGCAAGAGGAGAAAACATTATATCATATGCCTGGAAATCCTTGATGTTCAACTTAGGTCAATGGATTTAACCGAGGTTTTTATTCCAGGCAAGCATCTGATACTTAAAGTTTCCCCAGGCACTCTTAAGTAGAATGTGTTTGACGCTCCACCAAACTGAGTTTGACAGAGCCGATTATGAATAACTACATCTCATTTTTATTATTTAATAAAAAGTGCAGAGTTGTTGAAGAATATAAGGCTGAACACTGCCCAACTTAGTTAAGTCTGAGCTTGTAGCAGATCCATAAATGAAATAGACCAAAACGAAGTTATCTTTTCTTTCAACTACCCAATTGGCAGAGAGTTTCCAGGAAGATATTAATGTGGAACAACCCAAGAGCTAATATCACAAAAGACCCAAACAGACTAGTTTTAATTTACAAGTTAGTGTCTTAATTGTTGCTGATATGTGGTAGTGGCACCATTCCATTTGATGGATGAAATGGGGAAGAGTCAGACTCAGTCAGTCAACTAACATTTTATTAAGCAGTTACTCTGTTTCAGATACTGTGCTAAGCCCTGGGATATAAAGAAAGGCAAAAGATAGTCACTGTTCTCAAGAACTCGGTATGATGGATGAGACAAAATGAAAATAACTATGTACCAATAAGATAGATGTAGGATAAATTGGAGATTGTGTACATATGTGTAGTTTAATATAGATAAAGATGGTATGAATACCCTTAATAATTGATATTTCACAATTAATCATTGATTTGAGTATATAATTGGTATAAAAGTATTAGTATAATACATTAAAATGGAGTCTTAGGGCATCTAGGTGGTACAGTGTATAGAGCACCTGCCCTGGAGTCAGGAAGATCTGAGTTCAAATATGGCCTCAGACACTTAATAATTACCTAGCTAGAAGCAAAGCTAGTTCTGCATTGTTGTTCCTAGGCCTCTTGAACTTAGCATACTGAAAATAGATCATTGTATCTGGAGTAAGGAGCACCTGGGTTCAAATCCCACCTCAGATCCCTGCTAATTATTTCCTCAAATGTAAAGTGTAGAGGTTGAACTTCATAGATTCTGAGACTGCTTCCAGCTCTAAATCTGTGATCCTACTAGTACCAACTGAGGAAAAATACATAAAAATTTACAAAAGTTAAAACATTATATAAATGCTAGATACTGTTATTAATACAAGAATGTTAGCATAACACATGATTCCCAATGTTAGTGAATTTAAAAATATAAGGGGATATATCATTACATAAAAAATACATACTACAGGGGCAGCTAGGTAGCGCAGTGGATAGAGCATTGGCCCTGGAGTCAGGAGTACCTGAGTTCAAATCCAGCCTCAGACACTTAATAATTAAATTTGAATTTAATAATTACCTAGCTGTGTGGCCTTGGGCAAGTGACTTAACCCCATTTCCTTGCAAAAAAAAAATATGTACTACAAAATCATATTGCTAAATACAGTAGACATGTCAATTGTTAGGCTGGAGGAGGGATCTGGGGAAAAGGTCATGACTAGCACTACTAGGTAAAATTCATTGAAGTCATAACTTTTGAGTTAGATTTTTAAAGGATGGTATATTGATATCACTATCACAATTAAGATTCAGGAGAGTAGTTATCAGTTCCAAGCCAAGGTCACTATGAGACCTTTGGAAATAACCACAAATGGAAGTCTTCTTATGGGAAAATTCCATGAAAAGCAAAATATATAAAGAACAAAGTAAAACATACTATAAAAACCTTTGTTTGTTTGATATATGTTTGAACTTCAGGAAACTCCTCAGTATATAAAGCTCCTCCAGTAGTGTTATATACATATTTGTAAGAGAAGGGAAAGATAAATGGTTCTTCCTACAGAGTTGCCTGTGTGAGAGAGAACCATGAAGGCACTTGAAGAGAAAGGATACATGTGTTGAACACAATAAATGTAAAAATCATCAAAGAATGAACCATAACTCAGACCACCCTTTCCTAACCAGCAGAAAGATGAGGATATTTTAAAAGTATAGAATGAAAATAGTGGAATAGAGATAGTATCATACTTCCCCATGTATAAGATGCACCTTAATTTGGGGGCCTGAAATTTGAAAAAAATGTAGTACATAAAGTTATTGAACTCAAGTTTTATTCATCATAAAATTCATACAAGTCCTCATTACTCTCAAAACTCCCATCCATTAGCTTGTCCTCATCTGTGTTTGATGACAAATCACTGTCTTAGGAGAAGCTCTCTCCTGCCTGTGCTCTGGTCTGGGGTTCACTACAAGCACTCCCTGGGCAAGTCTGGTGTGGATGCATACTTAGTCCATTCCATTTCATGAACCTGAAGCACCAATAGTGTCCTCCTTTGAAATTGCTCACTTCTTTTTCCTTAGAAATTCTTCTTGCCTTCTGCTGAGCCATCTTTGGGGACACAGGAATTCCAGTGGCTCATAGCTTCAATTCCTTCTCTTACTCAGGTCATTTGGCTGCCTTGTCTCTCACGGCCTTCTTCCACTAGGGCATTTTCAGTAGGGTTTCTTCTTCCCGCAATTGGAGGAGGACCAAACTTAGATTCAGCAGCAGGATTTCCATTCACTTTTGCAAAATGGATCACTTTGAATTTGAATTCAGCACTCTACAAAATCTTTTCTGAACTACTTCTGGGAAAAACATGGCAAAAACGTAGCCTAATATATACCAGTAACATGCAAAACAATGAGCACTGAGGCAACAAACACGAAATAGTGGGAAATGCAATTTTAAAAATCTATAATCACTGTATTAAGATGCTCCCAGTGTTTAGATCCCAAAATTTTTGGAAAAAGAGGTGTGTCTTACACATGGGGAAATATAGTACTTCAAATAAAAAGTATAAAATGATATTTTTATTCAGCTGACTTTGGGCACAAGCATTTGTGCTTTGCCCTGGAGAGAAATTTCCCAAACTCAAGAGATTTGCCTAGAATAAGAATAAGCAAGAACTAAAGTTCTAGCTAAGTTCAGCCCTTTTTTCTTTCCTTATAACAGAATAACCTCATGTGCCTTATCTTCTTGACTAAATATTTTTATTAACTACTCCCTCTTCTCTACAGTCTGCTCCTTTCTATGAGGGACTGAGATTGGAATCTGTGCTTTTGGCCACAGGAATAGTCTTTTAAGATTAAAATTCCAATTTTTTAAAAATTTTCTTGCCTATACCAATAGAGGCCTCATGGCTACACGGTGGGTTGAGCTACCAGAAAACAAAATAAGTGGCCAGAGAAGGCAAAGGGAATTAAAAAAATTATCTAAGGGACTGTTTCCTGACTAAAATAGCTGGTTAGAGGATGAAGGAGAGAGGACAACTAACAGTCTACCCGAACTTAACTAGAACTTGAATCTGCCAAGCAGATGTGCCACCACAGGAAGCAAGATAGTATATCTTTTTTAAAGAAGGCTAGAAGAGGGCTCTTGGCTATAGTGTGATTGAGTCACCAGAGACTCCCCCACCCTACTTTATTCTCCTCATATACCAGAACCTTAAAAAAGCAGAGGAGGAGAAATAGAAGAAGGAATAATGGTACTGATGTCTTCAGCACCTGGCTGTCCCTAGAGACTGAGGTAGTCAATATAATTCTTTTATTCTTGAATAATGAAGTTTCAGAACTCTCATAGTCATTCAACTAATTAGGCTGACTGTAGTATGAATGATTAATAGAAGTGGAGTTGGAGAGATTATAAAAGAGGTTACCCTAGACTAGCATGACAGCAGTTAAAAAAACAAAAGAAGAAAGAAATAGGAAGGAACTGGAGCTCCTGTTCTATCTTTTAAAAATGTTTATTCAAAAGAACAAAAACAAAATAATAAAAACAAGACAGAGAAATTATTACAAAAATTGGCCCTAAAGAGGAGAAGTGAAAAGACACCTCCCTCTGTATCTTTAAAGATATGAGGGACAATGAGTATGGCACAGTAAACATATGTTTTTGATATATTAAGTGGTTTAGTTGAATTTTTTCCTTCCTCTTAAAAGTTTTTTTATAATGAGGTATTTTCATCCCGAGACAGGGTAAAGGGATATATAGAATGGGAATGTAGGTACTATGAAAACTTGCTCTTTGGTTTAGACCTCCTTTCACACATCTTGTACTCATAAAGTCATGAAATGATGTGAGAGATATTGTGAAACTGGAATTTCTGTAACAGCAACTGAAGCTTATGAAAAGAGAAAAAGAGAGTTAAAGATAAAATCTCAAACTCAGGGGACAGAGAAAATGATGGTCTCTCTAACAGAAATCATCAATTGAGAATGCAAAACAGGTTTTAGGGAAAGATAATAAAATTCTACATGGGAGACATTGAGTTTCAGGCATTGAGTTACCTCCAGTAAAAGATATTCAGCAGTTGGAGATATAGGTCTGCCATGTTCAAGAGAAGTTATGACTATAGATGTGCATTTGGCAGCCATCTACCTAGAAATTATGGCCAAAACCACAAGAGAAAATGAATATACCAAGAAAGAGTGTCTAGAAAAAGAAAGGAGCTTTTGATTATACCTGCTTAGCTATATGGAGAAAGTGACAATGAGCCACTGAACGAATCAAAAGGAGATAGGAGAAATAGAAGAAAACCAGCAGAGTCTAGTATCTCTAAAACTAAGGGATGAAAAAATATACAGAGGTCATTCAGTCACAGAGCTGAGGGTGGAAAGGGACTTCAGAAGTCATCTAATTCATTGATGCCTTTAAGAGAGTCCCTTTCACTAAATACCTCCCAAAAGATTGCCAAGAATTACTTGGCACTATTTTTCAAGGCAACTCACTCCCCTTTAAGATATCTCTGATTGTTAGGAAGGTTTTCATTCAAGGAAACAAAATCAACCTTTCAGCCACTTTCCATTGCTTCTAATTCTATTCTCTAAGCTAAACACAACAAATCTAATTCTTCATTCCTATGGTAACCTTTCAAATATTAAAAACAACTATCATGCTTGCTAAAATTCTTTTGTCCTGTTGGCTAAACCTCCCTGTAATGGGTTTTGTTTAGGTTCTGCTATCATCACCACCAAGATTTGATTGCTATACAAGTAGTAGCTGAATTTAAAAATATCCCAAAGGCAGTGGGCATAATAAGAATTTAACTAGTTAGAAGCAGGAAAGCAATGGTGAATGGGAGGGAAAGTCCAGTAAAACAAGGTTGTAAAAAAAAGGGAGGAAGCATGTTTAAAGTCATGCAATTTCAAGTCTTGCAGACCCTGATTTGACAATTCCTTGAGCAATATCTTAAATTCACACAGAAAAATAGCATATGGAGGTAAAATTAATCTCATGGAGATCTTTATGGACTTACCTCATGATGATTTCTCCAACTTGTATGGGGTCCGTCACTCGTCTGAGTATTTCTTTTTTTTTCCCAGTTCTTTTTTTAATTATTATATAAATATTTTATTTCTTTTCCAATTACATTCTATGGTAGTTTCTACTAAGCAAAAAAATAGAATTCCTGCCTTCAATTAACTCACATTCTAATGAGGCAAATATCATGTAAATAACTAGGTATGCACAAGATATTCATCATAAATGGAAGGTAATCTTTGAAGAATGGGACTGGCATTCAAGGGTGGATGGTATAGGAAGTAAAAAATTTTGATAGAAAATAAGACTTGAAGGAAACCAGCAAGTGGAAGAGAGGAGGGAGCATTCAAGCATGAGGGATATCCAGGACAAACGTGCTGGAGGAGTCCTGAGAGAGGAACAGGAAATAGGTGATCACAAAGCTTGTGGAGGAGAATAAAGTATAAGACTATTGGAATAAGAGGAATTACTAGATCAGGAAGGGTATTAAAAGTCAAATAGATGATTCAATATTTGATCTTAGAAATCATGAGACTCACTGAAATTTACTTAGTGGAGTATCATGGTCATATCTAGGAAAAAATCACTTTGGCAGTTGAGTGGAAGATGGAATATTTGGGGAAGAAAATGCAAAAAATAAATCAATAAGAAGAATGCTGTAGTAGTAGTTCAAGTAATATAGGATGAGAACTATGTGGGTGGATAAAAGAAGACTTTTATAAGAACAGCCATAAAGGTAGAAACAACATGGTATGAGTACAAATTACATATAAGGAGCTGGCTTGGTGGTTGTGAGGTTGGTGGTGCTTTTGACCAAAGTTTGGAACCTTAAAAATAGGAAGGTTTGAAGAAAGATAATAAATTCAGTTTTGAACATGTTGAAATTGAGATATAAAATGTCTGAATTGGTGATAGAGATCTATAGTTTAGAAGAAAAAACAAAGCTGTGCAGATCTGGGAATAAGATGTATACAGATGATAACACTTCATAGGTGCTAATAAAATCATTAAATTTAGGGAGAATAGAGGGAAAAGATAAGAGGATTAAGGATGGAACTTTAGACATCAAATATTAGTGACTTTGCTATGAATGAAGTTCTATAAAGAGCAACCGAAAAGGAGTAGTGAGACAAATGCTAGGAGAGAAAAACATCACCAAAATCCAGGGAGACTCCTCACAGAAACAAAAATAGATATAAATAATTGGGAAAATATTAATTGCTCATGGTTAGACCATGCTGATGTAATTAAAATTATAATTCTATCTAAATTAAATTAATTTACTTATTCAGTGTCACCCTAGTCAAACTAACATAGAATTATTTTATGGAGCTAGGAAAAAAATAAAATTTGCCCAGAAGAACAAAAGATCATGAATATAAAAAGAATAGTTGGGGGAAAATTGTGGAAGAATACAGTCTAGCAGTTTCAGATTTCAAAGTATATAACAAAATGGCAATCATCAAAATAATCTGGTACTAGTTTAAAAAATAGAATGATAGATAAGTAGAATAGATATGAGAATAGTAATATTGGTGTGATAAGTCCAAATATTCAAGCTTTTAGGGCAAAAACTCACTATTTGACAAAAATTTCTTGGAAGACTGGAAAGCAGTTTATCAGAAATAGGGCAGAGAAAAATATCTCATACCAAAATAAAGTCAAAATGAGTAAATGATTTAGACATAAGGGGTGATATCCAAAGTAAAATGGGGAGGAATAGAAAATTTTACCTGTCAGTTCTATGAGAGAGGGAGACATTGTGACCAAAGAAGAGGCAGAGAGGATTATAGGATGTAAAAAAAGATAATTTTGATTACAGGAAATTAAAAAGGGTTTGCACAAATGAAAACAATACAACCAAAATTAGAAATAAAACAATATCCTAAGAAAAAATTTCAGCAATTCTTTTGGATAAATACTTCTTTTCGCAAATATATAATGAACTGAGACAAGTTTCTAAAAATAAGATCCATTCCCTAAATGATAAATGGTCAAAGGAAATGAATAGCCTGTATTCAGGAAATGAAATCAAAATTATCAATAGTCACATTTTTAAAAATGTTCTAAATCACTATTAACTAGAGAAATGTAAATTAAAACAACTCTAAGATACCTCCTCCCACCTATTAGATTGGCTAACATATGGAAAAATAGGAACATTAACTCATTGCTGGTGGAATTATGAACTGATCCAATCTTTCTGGAGAACAATTTAGAACTGTTCCCAAAGGGGTATATTCCAAAAAGACAAAAAAAGTGAAAAGGATATTTGTGTTAAAAAATATTTATAGTAGCTCTTTTGTAGTAGAAAGGAATTGGAAACCAAGGGGATTTTCATCAATTGGGAAATGACTGAACAAGTTATGGTATATGATTTTGATGGAATAATATTGTGCTATAAGTAAAGACAAATAGAATGGTTTATATTCACTGATACAAATTGAAGTGAACAAAACTAGGAGAATATTGTGCACAATATTTATACAATAGTATACGCAATATTACAATGATGAATAAATGAAAGACTTGGAACTCTGATCAATACAGTGATCCAAGACAATTCCAAAGGAGTCATGATGCAAAATGCTGTCTACCTCCAAAGAAAGAACTAACATAAACCTTTAAGTTCTTTCTTACTTTTTGTTGCTTATTTTGTAACATGCCTAAAACAGAAATATGCTTGCATGATTGCATGTATGATTGACATCATATTGCTAGCTTTCTCAATGGTTGGGAAGAGAAGGAAGGAGATAATTTGAAACTCAACTTTTAAAAAAATCAATAAATGAGTAAACAAACAAACAAACAAACAAACAAGCACTATCCCCTCAAAAATAAAACATTAAAAAATTATCCCAGGGTGGCTAGGTGGTGCAGTGGATAAAGTACCGGCCCTGGAGTCAGGAGTACCTGGGTTCAAATCCGGTCTCAAACACTTAATAATTACCTAGCTGTGTGGCCTTGGGCAAACCACTTTAACCCCATTTGCCTTGCAAAAACCTAAAAAAAATCCCAACCCTGCCACCACCCTACCCCCAAAAAACAGAGAGGAGAGAATATCTACATTGAGGTGATCAATAGTGTTAAACAAGATTTAATTTAAGACTTTTGAGAGAAATTGAGAAAAAAATCTATTCAATCTGACAGTTAAGAGACCCTTTGTAATTTTGGAAGTTAAATGATGAAATTGGAAGCCAGATTGCAGAATGTGAAGGAGAGAAAAAGTGGAGGCACCTAGAGTATTCTCAAGGAGTTTAGTTGTTGAGAGGGGGAGAAATATAGAGTGATAAGTTGGAAGAATTATTTAATCAAATGATTGGGGAGTTATGTGTATGTCCATAAGCATTAGGAATGAAGCTTTTAAATAGGTAGAAATTGAATATCAGATATTAGGGAAGTGGTTAAGATCAAGGGTGCACATAGAGGAATTTTATTTGTAAAGGAAAAGGGCTGTCTCTTCATGGGTAAATGAAAAGATACTGAGGAAGACTATCTGAATGATGTGAAATGGAGTATGAGGATAAAAGGAGAAGCTTTTGTCAAGTTCTATCAACCAGTCTTCATAGACAATGTTCTTTCTCTGGTCACTGACCAGTTTATCATAAAATGAATTCCCATAAGGAAAAGGAATATTGTAGATGCAGTATGACAAGATCAGAATACAGTGAGACTTTGCTACTCTTCTCTGAATTTTGCCAATAATAACAGCAGCAATTAGCATGTATGTGGTACCTATTATCTCTCAAGTATTATGGTATGCACTCTAGAATTAATACTCAAAAATGCTGATCAGTTGGTATTATTATCATCTCCATTTTATCAATGAGGAAATTGAAGCAGAGTAAAAGTTAAGTGACTTAGGTTACATTTGAACTCATGACTTCCTAATTGCAGACTTAGAGCTCTATCCAATCTATTATCTAGCTGTTTCAAATCATATTTTTTCTCCCAAAATGGCATGTTTGGAAGTGTGTTTTTTATTTAATCTGCCATATAATATTCTTAACTTATTTAAAATTTGGATTCTGCTAAAACACCACATTTTATTTTCAGAGGGCGGCTATCTACTATGGCTCCCCAATTTTGCACTTCTGAAATTAATCTTAAAAAATGTTGATATGATTTTCATTAATTTATTTACACAATACTGCAAATGTCTTGTTGAATGGCAAATATAATCCCCTCTCCCCCAACAAAGATAGAGAAATCTCATGAAAAATAAAGTGAGAGAAAAAGAAAAAAATTGTTCTTGTCTGTGTTTAGATATCATTAACTCTCTTTTTAAGATACATCACATTCTTTATCATAAGTCCACCAGAGAAATTGCTTCAATATTTTTTCCCACAGTTACTATTGCTAATTGTATTTTCCTCCATCTATTCCTCTCCACTCCCATTTATTTTATTCTCTCTCTCCTTTCACTTTGTCCCTCCTCAAAAGTGTGTTGAGGGGCAGCCAAGTGGGACAACAGATAAAGCACTGACCCTGGAGCCAGGAGGATCTGACCCCTAAATCTGGTCCCAGATAACCAACAACCACCCAGCCATGCAACCCCAGGCAAGCACTCATACTGCTGCCTTGCAAAAAAAATGTGTTATATCTGACCACCCTCTCCCACAATCCTCCCTCTCCTCCATTTCCTACATTCTCCTCCTTCCCCCCCACCTTTTATCCCCCTCCTCTCTGTTTTCCTCTTGGGATAAGATAGATCTCTATACCCTACTGAGTGTATATGTTGTTTCCTTTCTGAGCCATTTCTGATGAGAATAAGGGCTCACTCATTCCCCCTCACCTGCCCCCTTTCCACTCCATTGAAAAAGGTTTTTCTTGCCTCTTATGTGAACTATCTTAGCCCATTCTACTTCTCCTTTCCCTTTCTCCCATTAAATTCTTTTTTCATCCGACTCCATCTTTATAATACATTATACCTTTATATTCAGCTGCTCCTGTGCCATGTCTATATATACTCTCTGTATATGCTCTTCTAGCTACTCTAATAAATGAGAAGGTTCATATGAGTTATCAGCATCATCTTCCCATGAAAGAGTACAATCAGTTCAACATCACTAAGTCCCTTATAATTTGCTCTTCCCGTCCATTCTCTCTATGCTTCTTTATCTAAGTCCTGTACTTGGAGATCAAACTTTATGTTCAAATCTGGTCATTTCAACAGGAAAGTTTGAAACTCCCCTATTTCTTTGAATGTCCATTTTTTCCCCTGAAAGAGGTGCTCAATTTTGCTGGGTAGTTGATTCTCAGTTGCAATCCAAGCTTTCCAGAATATCATATTCCAAGCCCATGAGCCCTTAATGTAGACACTGCCAAAGCCTGTGTAATCCTGACTGTAGTGCCACAATATTTGAATTGTTTGTTTCTGGCTGCTTGTAAAATTTTCTCTTTGAGTTGGGAGTTCTGGAATTTGGCTATAATATTCTTGGGATTTTTTATTTTGGGATCTGTTTCAGGAGGTGATGGGTGAATTCCCTCAATTTCTATTTTACCCTCTCCTTTTCTAGATATCAGAACAATTTTCCCGAAAAAATTCTTTAAAGATGAAATTAAGGCTCTCTCTTCCTGGTTATGACTTTCAGATAGCCCCCAAATTTTTTAATTATCTGTCCTGAATCTGTTTTCTAGGTCAGTTGTTTTTCCAATGAGATACTTCACATTTTCTTCTAGTTTGTCTTTCTTTTGTTTTTGTTTTATTGTTCCTTCATTTCTCACAAAGATTTCAGCTCCCCTTAGCTCCATTCTAAATTTCAAGTTGTTTTCTTCAGAGAGCTTTCTCATCTCCTTTTTGATATGATCAATTATGCTTTTTAAGGCATTCTTCTCCTCATTCAACTTTTGGACTGCTTTTTCTATTTGATCTAAACTGGTTTATAACATACTGTTTTCTTTAATATTTTTTCTATCACCTTCACCAAGCTACTTACTTAGTTTTCATGATTCTCCTGCATTGTTCTCATTTATCTTCCCAATTTTTATTCTACCTCCCTTATGTGATTTTCAAAATCTTTTTTGAGCTCTTTCATAGTCTAAGACTAATACTAATTCCTATTTTATTTGGAGGTTTTGGATACAGAAACTTTGACTTTATCAAGATCTGAGAGTGTGTGTTTTGATTCTCCAAGGGCCCAAAGTTATTTTCTATGGTCAGATTCTTTTTTTTCTGTTTACTCATTTTCCCATCCTATGATCTAGTTTTAATGTTCTTCCAAAGCTTTTGAGTATTTTTGATACACCCCTCCAAGGACCTCAATTCCTTCAATGTCTTATGAGAGGTTCTATTGATTTGTGGTTGGTCATAAGTACTCCCCTTTGCCCTGAAGTTTTGAGAAGGGTCACTACTCCTATGACAGTAAGGGGCTCCAGACTATGATCAAGGTCTGAATATAGACAAAGCCACAGAGTCCTGTCCCAGGGATAGCAGAGAGACCTTGATAATCTCCCTCAACCCCCTTATCTTACATGGGCTTAGCACTTTGGAAGGAGCTGTTGGGAGGCTCCTTGCTGGGTGGCTCCATTGGCCTGCTTCTGGGTCCTGGGACTGGGTCTGCACTGAGGCCTGACTGGCCTGGGCTCCATGCTCACTCTGATGTGTCAGTTTTTCCTACTGACCTTCCAAGTTGTCCTTGACGATCCCTGGGTTGGGAGGTCTGGAAAATACTCCTGCTGCCACAAACCCAGGTGCCCCCAGGACCTAGGCACCTGCATGGAGCTGTTTGCTCTGGTGCAATATGACTCTGATTGTGCTGTGGCCCCTTCAGACCCACAGAGTCTTTCCATGGATCTTCCAATTTATCTCAGGGTAAAAAATTGTTTCACTTGGTCTTTCTATGGGTTCTGCCACTCTAGAATTGGGTTAGAGTCATCATTCTAAGGTATTTAGAATATTTTGGAAGAGAGCTTCTGGGAATTACTGCCTCCATGCTGCTACCTTGACTCTACACTGATATAAGACTTTTATTCATCCCTATTAAATATAAATTTTAGTTCAACCTGTCAAGATTATTTTATCTCAGTTATTAAATATGCTAGCTATCCCTTCTGGTTTTAGAATACCTGAAAATTTCAGAAATGTGTCATCAATACCTTTATCCAAATCATTGATAAAAATCTCAACTAACCTGGGGCTAAACCTAGTATCAAGGACATTCTGTTAGAGACCTCTTGCCCAAATTTACAACTTCCAAATTAGTAATTACTACTAGTCAACAGTGTAAGGATAAAGACAACTGAAAAAGTCCACTGTTTCTGATGATTACTAAGTCACTGTCAAGTTTTCAGATGTATGATCATTAGAAGCCAGATTACAAAGGGCTGAAGAGAGAACTGATAATTAACAAGTATGGCTTAGGCAGATTTATCCAGCAATATGACAAAGAAAGAATGGATAATTCAAGTGCCAGGGACAAAGATCCAGAAATAAAATTGTCCATGCCCTCAAATATGTTACATTCTCAGGAGCAAGACAACATATAAATGTATATACATAATAATTGTAAAATATGAGTTTAAACAAAGATCAAAGACTATTACCTTTAATTTTTAAAAAGGTATCTTATGTAATTTTGTTAACTCCTATATTTTATTTTTTCCTTAAAGATTTGATTTCTCTCTCAACACATTCAATTTTGTTCATGGAAACAATGTAAAGACTATTAGACTGTCTTCTGTGAGGGGGGGGGAGTAGGGGGAGGGAACCAAGATTGGGGGAAAAACTGTAAAATTCAAAAAACAATTAAAAAAAGAACAAGGGAAAATTGAGTTTTCAGACTGATTTAAAAAAAAAAGAAATCACCAGCAATTAGAACTGAGCAAATTTAAAGTGGGGCTGCCTTAGAGGAAAATGGGTTCCCTATCACTCTACATGTGATTATTTGATAGGGATGTTAAGGAGGAAAGTTACTAGTTGACCTAGGAGGTTATTACCCATTTTAAGAATGAAACTGTGATTCTATAGAATAAACTTATTTTTATTGTAAAAAAAATAAAATAAATGTGAGTTTTGGAAGAATCTACATTTGCAGTTATGATAAGGGAAAAGGGAAAGTATAGATGTAGTGCATGACATTTGTCTTGAAGACAAATGGAGATTGAGAGAGGTATGGGAAATAGCCAGCATGAAGGCAAGGACATGGGAGATGGAGTGATTTAATGAATGCAAAAGCATTAATTTAAAGAAGAAAAGACAAAACTGGGAAATAAACTGGATGGGGTGGAAGGAAAATCTGTAAAAGTATTGTTGGGGATGGGCCTGAAGAAAAGTTGAATTTTTGATTTTCATTTCAAAGTCACAAATGAGATACTTCTTAGAGAAAGCCCTCATTTCTTGTATTAAAGTGCAGTTGATGAAGAATTGAATATAGAAGAGGAAGACAATGAGATGATGAGATGAGGGAAGGAAGGGGGAAAAAAGGGAAGAAGACAAGGAGGGGGGAGGAAGGAAAGAAGAAAAGATGAAGAGAAGAGAGGAAGCAAGGGAAGGAGGAAAGAAGGAGGGAAAAAGAGAGACAGGGAAAGAAGGATAAAGGGAGACAAGGGGAAGAAAGGAAAGAAAGGAGCATAGGAGGAAGGAAAGAAGGAAAAGGAGTAAGAGTGAAAAGAAAGAAAGATGGAAGGAAGGGATGAAGAAAGGAATGAGGTAAAAGGAAGAGAGAAGAATTGAAGGAGAGAGGAAGGATTAGGTACCTATTTGCCAGTCGTTGTGCTAAATACTTTACAAATATTATCACAATTGACTCCTATGACCCTAGCAGGTATATATATTATGATCCTCTTAGTACAAATGAGAAATGAGATAGAAAGAATAAAGTGATCTGCTTAGGATCACATAGCTAGTAAGTATTTAAGGGTGGATTTGAATTCAGGTCTTTCTGACTCCAAGCCCGGAGCTATATCCAAGGTGACACCTAGTTACCTCCTAAGTTGCCGATAAACAGGAGAAAAAAACTGAGCTCAGAGAAGTCTGGGGAAAGAAGGCACAGGAAGCATCAAGAAGAGTTATTTGTAGAAGATAGAATAATGTAATAACCAGCAAACTTATGACTTACAGGTTAGTTCCAATTCATTGTCTGGTATCGTATGACCCATGAGCTAAGAATGATTTTTCTACTTTTAAATGACTGAACAAAAAAAAAAGAATAATATTTTTGTGACACAAAAATCATATAAAATTTAAATTTCAGGGTACATAAGTAAAGTTTTATCAAAACATATTAATCACTGGGAAGTTATTTATAGAAATCCATTAGATTGTCCTCTTGATATTGACTTGTTAGTCTGTCATTAAATTGCCTGTGTATGTAGACACATATCACATTAGATACAGCTTTCAGCTATAAAGGTAGAGTTTAATAATTAGTATTCTTATTGTTTGTGTGACTGCTCCATAAGTTAAAAATCCCAGTGAGGCAGTTATAACTTCCAGTATTTTGAATATCATGTGTATTACAAGAACATCACATTTTTTTTGTTTGTGTTTTTACAATACAATAGGGTTAAGTGACTTGCCCAGGGTCACCACAGCTAGGTAATCATTAAGTGAGGTTGGATTTGAATTCAGGTTCTTCTGACTCCATGGCTGATTCTCTATCCACTGCAGCACCTAGCTACCCCAGAACACCACATTTAAAAAAAAACCATTAGTATATATTCATTGCATAAAACAAGAAAAGAAAAAAAAACTATGATTTTTTTGGGGGTGCTAAGTCTGAGACTGAATTTTTTTCTGAATGAGAACTTCCCTCAGCCACTATTATGGAGCACTGAATTTCCTTGGAAATTACTTTTGTTATAGATCTAATAATGTTTCTGAATGAATTCAACCTAAAATTAAAAGGGAAAACCATGTTTTTATATGAACCATTCTGTAGGGTAAATAAATTTGATAAAAACTAATATTTGAATTACAACTAATAGCAAATGGCTTTATATACTTCCTCTACTGTCAAAAGTTAAAACAGGAAGTGAGATCTACTTTCCCCCAAAATTTGTAGCAAATACATTTCTTTGCTCAAACTACAGTTCCAGCAGGGTTTTTCAAAGGAAAAGAAATTTCCATATTTCTTTTTTTTATTTTTTTTAAATTTCCATATTTCAAAGTCCATTTAAATGTGCAATTGAAGAGTTTTCATCTGATCTTCAGTTAGAAGTGATTAATAGGCAATTTAATGACAGACTAACAAGTCAATATCAAGAGGACAATCTAATGGATTTCTATAAATAACTTCCTGGTGATTAATATGTTGCATTAAAATCACATGTCTTTATCAGCATTTGACCATTCCCAGCTATATGAAAAGACATTTTCAAAGATGCAATATGCAAAATCTCATTACAGATAAGCATTAGTAATTGAATATAAGTAACTGATTTTGATGAAAGGTAATAGCTGCATTTTTCAATTAAAGGAAATGTTACTCCTTTATTAGTAGACATTATAAAGAATTCTCACTATAATATTTTGAATTTTGTCAGTACAAATATGGAAATTTGTTTTCCCTCTTCTTTTAGAAGTACCTATATTATTTCCTTGATTTCCTCTCTTAGTTTGCAAACTCTAAAATATTGACTATCCTTTAAAAAGAGTCCTTTAACAAAAAGAGTTTGCCAATCGCTGAACTAGAACAAATATACAGAGGGTGAGTTTGCTGACGGGCTGTCATTTAGCTGAGTTTATTACTTTCTAACTCCATCCATAGCCTCAGATATGCGAATTCTATTTAGTTGCCTGTGTTATCCTCTACTGCCCTTTTTGGTGTAAATGGGTGAACAGAGGTATTGAGGGGTGAGGAAAGACAGGGTTTGCATCTGCTTTGCTGTGAATGGAGGTTGCCTTTGTTTAAAGCTTTTTGGATAAAACAGAAGGCCCTTCTATTTGAACAGTTAGTTGGGACAAAGATTATATGGTCTTATTGTTCTATTCAACTTGAGAATTTAAAATTTTTCAGAGCCCTAGAGCATGTCTAAGAGAAAGTTTTGCAATTCCCTGACTTGCCCACTCATTTATTATTCTGACAAATTTGGCTATGTAAGAGTATTTCACTGTTTCTGTTGCCTAATAGTGGTAGTGGAGAAACATCTTTGCCAAGCAGAAGAGCTATTAGGAGAAGAGGCAAACAGATAGCTTTTACCTTTAAATAGGTAAATATTATGATTATTTTTGCATTTTCCTTATCACATCAAATATTTCATATTTAAAAGTCAATGGCGTTATCTCCATTAGAGACATAGCAAATTGGAAAGGTGATATAATATGGTGAATTGATAATTTATGAAATGAAATGAGACAGTCTTACCTAGGTCTTTGAGTTCTTGCCAGGAAAGATCATGATGGAAGCAGTAAGTAAAGTAGCAATCATTCTTAAAAAAGGCACAGAAAGTTTAGGAGCAAATAGTGCAAAAATCACAGAGACTAGGTGAAAAAAATATATGGAGGCAGACACTATGAGGACAGGGAATATGATGGTGAAGGAAGCCAGTGAGTGAGGAAGTGGATGGGGAATTATGTAACCATGAATTAGAGCTAGGAACACTCAACAGTAGAGACCCATATGGAGATGGAGGAGTGCTAAGGGGCAGGAATGTGAGGTCAAATTTTATAGGGTTTTGGGGAGAATAAAATAATTCTTATCTGTGCCATCTTGGGAGAGATTATTAATATATCCAGATAATCTCAAAATTACTGGTAAAACTTTATTGTTAAATTTTTAGCACTTGATATTTACATAATCACAGGACAAAAAGACACTGACAACCAAGTCTAGATGGCTTCCCTTCTTCAGCACATATTAACAGGATGAGATTTTTGATTAATATGTTGGGTATGCCCTTTTGCTCTTCGGAAGGATTTATATATAACTTCTAGGTTCCCCCTTTCTGCTATTGGCACTTCGTATTAGTTACTCATGAATTTATTGAGTAAAAGGGTTGGGGGTAAGAGGTACCAAAATAATATACAATTTTAGCATCGATGGAAATAGTCAATGTTGAAAGGATTTCAGGGACAATGCAAGGTCCTTTGTTGGTGGTACTGGTAAAGCTGCTTTGAAAAATACTTTGGAATTAAGCAAATATGGTTAACAAAATGTAAATATACTTTGGCCCAGAGATTCCATTATTGGACTCATAGTTATTGGCAAAGAGGCCATTGATGAGCAAGTCCTCTTGCACATCAAAATATTTATAGCAGCATATTTTGTAATAGTAAATAAGTTCACACCAAGATGATGTCTACCAATTGAGGAAAGGCTAATCAACTCTGGTACATGCAAATAATAAAATATTAATATTCTGTAAGAAATGATAAATGTGATGAAAACAGAGAAGCATAGAAGAACTATGTAATACAACAACATAAAAAATCCACAGACACACAAAAGTCAAAGTAAATGTGTTAAAATTATGAAGAACAAATATGACTTTTAAAAAGAGGTATAAGAAGACACTCCCAACCCAACTCTTTGCAAAGATGAAAGGTCCAGAGATATGGAACATTTCACCTATTATAAGATTTTTTAAATTCATAATCATAATGTATTCATTATAAGAATTAATCATAAAATTCAATCAATTAAAATATATTTACTTACTGCTAATTTCTCCCCTTTTGTCTTTAAATATGCTATTTGGTATATAAAATGAATTATATAAAAAGGTTTTCTCAGAGAGGAAGGAAGAGGGATACTAGGGAAAATTATGTGATATAAAAAAAATCCATAACCATTTATTTTAAAAGAGGAGATAGAAATAGAGAGAGAGAAGCGGAGAGAATTAATGGTGTCCTTGTTATTGATTTTGTCTAAAGAGGAAGTGAGGTTCAGTAACTATAGAAGTGAAAAGTAGAAGTAAATCTCTCCACTCTCCAACAAACTCGGGTTATCCCTATGAGAGTTGGAGTAGTAATAGTTGCTTGGCTATGGTTAATTCAATCTCCAACTCTGAGGAAAAAAATATTTCAAGCAATGTTATAGTTTGGGATAAATAGGTAGCTTGGGGAATGAAGGAGAAAGGTGAACTCCACAGTGCATGTCATGCATTTATTTGTAGCTAGTTTCTATAAGAAAGCTACAACTTGGAACAGGCTTTTAAACAAGTGAACAAAAACACAGGAGAGTCACTGAATCCTTTTAGAGAACCATGTACTCATAGGGTTGGCAATCATTAAAGCAATAGTTAAGTGGTGAGAGGCTTCTGGACCTAACTGGAAACAGCAGGAACGTAAACGTGCAGTAAGATGGCAGTGACACTAATAAAACTGGGAAAAGTGAGTGAGTTTGGCACAGGCTATTCTTGATAGGGGACAGAAAAGTGGTACAATGAATAGAATGTTGTACCAGTAATCAGGAAGACTCATCTTCCTGAGTTCAAATCAGACCCTATATCCATATAACTGTGTGATTCTGGACAAGTCACTTAGTCCTGTTTGCCTCAGTTTCTTCATCTGTTAAATGAGCTGGAGAAAAAAATGGGAAAACACTCCAGTATCCTTGCCAAGAAAATGGAATCAAGAAGAGTTAGATATGACTTAACAACAAAAAATTTTGATAAGATTATTCTAAAACTCAGTGACCACCTCTCTATATTCTAAATACTCAAAAAAAACCCCATCACATTCTTTTAAGACTAGCTTCTATTTAAGCCTAGGTTCTATTCCACCACTACTAGAACTAATTCCATAGATGGTTAAGGGGGAATGTTCTAAAATGTTTATAGCAATTCTTTCAGTGGTGAGCAAAGAATTAGAAATTGCAGGGATGTCCATCAATTGGGAAATAGTTGAAAAAGTCATGGTGTATGATTGCACTGAAATACTACTCTGCTATAATAAATGTTTAGCTCAATGATAGTAGAAAAACATGGAAAGACATGAAATAATGAGTAAAATAAGCAGAATCAAGAGAACATTGAATATAGTAACAGCAATATTGTTTTAAGAGCAACTTTGAATAAATAAATTATTTTGACTGTTATAAATGCATAAATTAAAGAAGCATAAAATAAAGATAGTAATTTGAATCCAGAAAAAGAACTGAAAACTAGAAGAATGTATGAAATAATTTTACATATGTATGTATATATGTGTATATATTTTATATATTTTTGTCTAATGATAACCATCTCTGGGATGGGGGGAGGAAAAAGAAAAAAGGACAAAAATGAAAAATATATGATAACATTGTTGTATATTTGAAAGGAATAGCAAGTTGTTCATAGTAGATTTGCAATTTCATGTGCAATCATCTTTTTTATTGTACTTTGCTATGGAAATACTTGTTTTATTCCATTAATTAAAAACAAAATAAATTTGAAAACTGAAAAAAAAAGATTAGAATCTGGAATTTTGACAGAGATCTCAAATTCACTTATAGTCTGAAGAATACATGTTCTTATTCTTTTAAAAAAGGACAGCACTTGCCTATTTCTAGTCCTGTAGTATTGCTTGTATTGTTCATATATTTCAGATCTCATAGAATTCAATTCCACTGAAATTTGTTCTAATCAAACTGCTTGTGGAGTATTGTGTACAGTTCTGAGCACCACACTCAAGGTATTACACTGTAATTTGGGGGAAGTTCAGAAGAATCAGGAAGTTGAAGTGTAATACCATATCTCCTATCATACCTCAAGAGAATAGGTTCAAGGAACTAAAGTAGGAAACTTGCATGGGGTGGTGGTAGTAGTAGTAGTAGTAGTAGTAGTAGTAGTAGTATGGGGTAATGATGTGGTAGCTGTTATCTCACATCACTGTCTTTCAATCTCTTCCTTTATTCTTGTCATATATAGTCATTCTTCTTGCTAAGAAGAATGGATAGATCCTTGATCCCATGTCTTCCTTTCCTCTTTATCAGAATCCTTCCAATAATACCTACCCTCTCATATTCAGTTTTATCTTTCCATTGGCATCTTTCCTCTGTACACACTCATGTCTTTCTTGTCCTTAAATAAAACATCACTTGATTCAGTTATGCCTATTGGTTATCATTCTATATCTTTCCTCTCTTAAATGGTTAAACTCCTTGAGAAAGTAGCTTTTTTCTTCACATTCTGCAATCTGGTTTCCAACTACATCTTTCAACTGAAAATATCTCCTACAAAGTTACCAAGGATCTCTTCATTGTCAAATATAATGAACTTTTCTCAATCTTCATCCTTCTTAAATCCTTTACAATGTTCAATACTGTTCTCTTTACATTTTGGTGACACAATTTATTCTCCCCTTATCTATCAAACTGCTTCTTTTCAGTTTTCTTTTCTATGTCATTTTTTTCAAAGCTCCATTTCTTGTATTCTTATCTTTTTCCTTGCTTCTATCTCATTTGATGATATTATCAGCTCCCATGAATCTAATTATCTCATGAATTTTAATAATATAGTTGGGAAAAAATACTTGTTTTATAATCAGAGGACTTTGGTTCAACTCCTTCCTCTAATTCTTATCACCTATGTAACTTTGGACAAATTGCTTAACCTCCATGGGCCCCAGTTTTTCTTTTTATAAAATGGTGGAATTGGAGCAGTTGATTTTTAAGGTCCCTTTCAGTACTAGATCTATGATTCCTTGGATCAATACAAAGACCCAATAAATTGTTTGCAAATTGAGTCTAAATATAGTTTTACTCAGTTTCAGGTGCATTCATTTCAAGAATTCATCAAATTCATAATTTACAGGACTTTTTTTCTTTGTAGCAGATATTTTTACATATGAATCATGGAAACTGTGTTGCTTTTTCTCACAACTTTCTTAGCACACCCTCTGCAAAAGAGTAAATATCATTATCATGTCATTGTTTCTGGGGACACAGAAATTGCAAATTTTATAGTAGCAAATTGAGGTGATTTTTCCCTTGAACTTGTTGAACATTTTCCACATTTCCTAGAAACTGGAAAAAATAACAACAATGCCCATTTTACACTTTAAGTACTACAGTGAAAAGAGCATTCTATAGGGTTTGTATTTACTCTGATTTGCTATTTCTTTGCTATAAAAACAGTCATTTTCTCTACATTTTGGCAATCTGCTGGTATTTTCCGCCAAAAACCTTATTGGATTCTTTATATTCTTTGGCAAAAGTGATTCTAATCACTGGGATACATGCTATGATTTAACAATTTACAAGTGAAAATACAAACAGCTATAGAATTTGAAGATTATAGATCTGAAGCAAAAAACACCTGATCTACCAGTTGGCCTGACAGTAAAATTAATAAAATTTTCTTTGAGTTCTTTGGAAGGAAGTAATGAAATAATATTTGATATTGCTAGAACAAGGTTCTTGCAATACCGTATTTCTGGGGAAGGAGTTCAAATGTGGATTTCACTGGTGTAGGGAATTCAATATATAGAAATTCCATTTACTGTGCATACTACAACTCTTTCCAACATTTAATCTTTTTTTTATGTTTTTGCAAAGCAATGGGCTTAAATGGCTTGCCCAAGGTCAAACAGCTAGGTAATTATTAAGTGTCTGAGGCTGGATTTGAATTCAGGTACTCCTGACTCCAGGGCCGGTGCTCTATCCACTGCGCCACCTAGCTGCCCCACCAAAATTTAATCTTAAATAGTTGTTAGGATCACTGGGGTGCTAGATAATCTGTCTACTGTCTGTCTGTTAGAAGCAGCAACTAACTCTAGGTTTTCCTGAAACCAAGGCCAAACACTCTGTCTGTTATGCCATACTTCCCCTCCATTATTATGAACTTAGTAATTCAAATTAATTTCCAATATTGTAGTAGATAGAGAATTAAAAGTGGCAGTATGGTATAATAGAGAATTGGGTTAAAATTTCACATTTGATAATTATAAGCCATTTGTCTTAGGGAAATTATTATTATTATTATTGTTATTATTAGGTTTTTGCAAGGCAATGGGGTTAAGTGGCTTTCCCAAGGCCACACAGCTAGGTAAGTGCCTGAGGCCAGATTTGAAGTCAGGTACTTCTGACTCCAGGGCCAGTGCTCTTATATCCACTGTGCCACCTAGCCGCCCCGGGGAAATTATTTCAACCACTCTGGGTCTCAGTTTCCTCATCTATGAAATATGGACTTGGACTGGTTGGTCTTTAAGCTCCTTTCCATCTCTAAATCTATGATCCCTTGAAGCTTTAAAAGTATATGGATATGCATGCAGGGGTCTACAGATTCCCTTAATATTCCTTAATTCCTTATAGCAAAGAATAATATTATGTTCTGAGCACACAAAATATGAAAACACTAGTCTTCTACAGCAAAATACTGTGTTAGGTGGTGATGATAAAAGGACTAACATGGAGTAGCCCTTGCCCTGCCCTCAAATAGCTTATGTTTTAACTGGGGGAGTTGGGTACAAGTATAATGATAAGGAAATAGAAAGTATATATGTGTGTGTCTGTGTGTGTCTGTGTGTGTGTGAGTACACTTTTTAAAAAGCACAAAAATGAGAGAAAAAATGTCATTTACAGGAAACAACAAGGTCAATTTTATTACAGGTGTGTATGAAAGAGTCACCTAGGTGGCACAGTGGATAAGTCACTTAATGCTGATTGCCTCACATCAAATCATCCTGATTCATATCTGGTCACTAGACTCAGATGGCTTTGGAGGAGAAAGTGAAGCTGGTGACTTAACACAACACCCCTCACTCAAATCCAATTCATGTGTTTGTCATGGCATCACCTTCTTCAAAAATGAAGAAAAACATTATTATTAATAAGAAATGAGACTGAAAAGGTTATGATTTTAAGCTGTGCTAATCAAATTGCATGATGAATACCATACCTATATTTGGCTTCATGACTATTTAACCTAAAAAGCTGCTGAAACCCAGTTTTTTTTTCAATTCAAAATATGACAATTTTTCATCAAAATATTTTTTTATCTTAGAAGCATCTGCAACAATCTGGAGTGTAACCTTACTATAGATATATATATTTTCTCAGAGAATCTTGGTGGTGGCATATGTTATGATTATATGTGGTGTAGTTTCAATCTGCACTGAAAATAACCAACATTATTAATACTATGACTAATATATTTCTTTATTAAACTAGTTTAAATCCTTCTACATTGAAGAATAGGAGTAACAATTTACAATGCAACTTTTCATTTCTTAAGGTTGTTCTACCTGATCACAGAATTATAGAATGCCAGCACTGTAATGGCCCTTAGAGGACAATCAGTTTGCTCAAATCCCTTCTGCTATCTCACTGAAAATTCTGGGAACAGAAAGCTTACTGCCTAATTAAGCATTTTTTATTTTAGAATAATTTGGAACATATTGTTTGTCAACACAAAGAACTTTTTTATTGCAGTTATTTTAAATGTATTTATTTTGTATTCCCCCCCGATTACATGTAAATAATTTTTAACATTCATTTTTAAAACTTGGAGTTTTAAATTCTCTCCCTTGTTCCTGCTCTCCTCATTGAGAAAACAATTTAATTTATATTGTACTGTGGTCATACAAAATATTTCCAAAATAGACACGTTATGAAAGAAAGTATAGATCCCTCCATCAAAAGGAACCACAAGAAAAACAAGTTTTTTAAAAAAAAAAGTATGCTTCAATCTTTATACAGATACCATCAACTCTTTCTCTGAGGATGGACAGCATTCTTTATAAGTCCTTCAGAGTTGCCTTGGGTCATGGTACTGCTGAGAAAAGCTAAGTCATTCACAGCTAATCATTCTTCAATATTGCTGTTATGGTGTGTATACAGTACATTTCACTTTTTTTATCAGCTCATGTAAACCTTTCCAGGTTTTTCTGAGAGCATCCTGCTCATCAATTCATATAGTACAATAGCATTCCATCATAGCACAATTTGTTCAACCATTCCTCCCTTGCCACCAGAAAATAGTTGCTAGTTGCTATAAATATTCTTGTATGTATAAGTGCTTTTACTTTTTGTTTTTCATCTCTTTTGGAATGCAGATCTAGTAGTAGCATTGCCAGGTAAAAGGGTAGGCATGGTTTTTTCGCCCTTCCACAAAGAATTTTCTAAGAAGGTTTTTATTTGAAGCAGCACAGAATATTTGCCATCTCCTTTCCCTTTGATGCAATTCAGAAGATAGAGACTAAATCTGAGAGGTGGTTCAGGACTGCAAAAGAACAAACATTATTCTGATTTTTCTAAAGAAAAAAAGGGAAGGTAGTTTCTGTAAACTATTGGCCAGTAATTTTGACTTCAATTTCTGGTGAAATTCTAAGAAAATATTATTAAATCATGAATAGGGATAATTTACAAAAGAAAGCAAGAATCCTAGAGAATAAACCATCATACTTGACAAACTTTCCTTTCTTCCTTTTTTTTTGGACAGATTTAATAGACTGGTTAGTCAATTGAATATTATAGATATAATCTATGGAGACTTCAACAAAGTGTTAGATAAAATATTTGATGCTATGTTTGCAAGAAAGATGAAGTATAATTCATAGCATACTGGATGGAATTAAAATTGGTAAATAGAATAGAAATAAATTTCTAATGGTTTAATATCAGCTTGGAAGGAGGTAAGATATCCTTTACTAGGTCCTGGGCTGATTAATCTTTTACCAGTGACCTGGATGAAGTCATTGACATAATGCTCATCAGATTTGATAGGGAAGCTAATATAATATATGGAAGAATCAGTATTCCAAAAGATGAGACTTAGAAACATTGATTCAAATCGATTAAGATGAAATTTAATGGAGATAAGTGTCAAGTATTGGGTTAAAAAAGATTTCACAAGTATAAGATAGACAGGATAGACAGACCTGGCATACACACACACACACACACACGATGAATACTATACCTATATTTGGTGATCTTATTTCCATAAGGATAATCATCATTTCTACACAGATGAATCCAAAATATTTATATCTATTTTTAGTCTGTATTCTGAGCAAGCCCTAAGAACAACCACCACTAGGTGTAGCTATCTGAAATTCAGTATGTATTCAGCTTATGAAATTCATCCCCTTCCTAGATCTGTCTCTTCTCCAAATTTCCTAGTTTATTATGTTGGGAGCACTGAAACCCTTCAAATTATCCTGGTTTTCAACTTTGGAATCATCTTCTCTGAATCTTAAATTGCAATGGAAGGCATATCTTCTGAGAATATTTCACTGGCCAGACCAAAACTGAACTCCAGCAAGCCTGAAAACTTTGATAGGGCAATTAGAACAATGAAAGATTTACAAAGCATGATTATGATTAGTCAAAGTATCCAGTAACATTTAGACTGGAAAAGAAACTTGAGAGATTTGAACTATATTCAAATACTTGAAGGATTTTGCTCAGAGAATGGATTAGATCTGCTCTGTTTTTGTTCAGAGTACAAAAGGAGAAGGCATGAACAGAAGTTGTACAGAGACGAACTTAAGTTTGATATTAGGAAATATTTCCTAAAAATGAAAGATGAAATCAAAATAAAAAGTAGATGGGCTGTCTTGGGAAGCAACAGATTCCCAATGGGGAAGCTCTTCCAGCAAAGACTGAATGATCTATTGAGTATATTGCATTGGAGATTCTTTAACAGGTATGGTTTGGATTAGATGGCCACTTGAGATCCCTTTCAACTAAGAAATTCTCCAAGTCAGTGAATCTGTTCATTTTCATAATGAATATCCTCATTTCATTTATCCAATTCTTCTGTGACATGATATCATGTTCTCTCCAATCTTCCCCACCAAAACACATGCAAATTTACATACATAAGAAATTGGTTTCCCCTAGTTGGCAATATTCCTACTTATCACTGTCATTCTTAAAAAACAATGCCAAGGAATAACTTTGCTTATGTAGATATATTTCAATCACTAGTGTATAGTGAGAATATAACTTCCATCCACTTTTGGACAATAATATTCTATCAATAACTTCAGATCACATTAGATTTCTGTGCTTTCCATGTCACCTGGTTAATTCAAGCATCCATTACAGATTGTGTAATTAATAAATGCTTGTTAATTGATTGATATTGAGCTTGCATTAACATACAACTTTCATCTTTTTCACATATATCATGCATTACCAAAGGTCCTTACATCCTGTAATGGTGGAATTTTTTTTAGTGTGAGTGTTATACTTTACAATAATACTTATTATATTTTACCTTATTTTATTTGACTTATTATTTGAGCCTGGGAGCTGTTTCTAAATCTAATTATGTCATCCAAAATATTAGATATCCCTCCCAGCTTCTTGTTATATTCAGCCTTGATAAATATGTCATCTATGTCTTCATCCAAGTCACTGATAAAAAATGAAAGAAATAATGCCAGGAACAGATCCCTATAGCATCCTGCTAGAAATACTTCAGGCTGACATTAATCCATTATTCAATATTCTTGGTGTGGGTTGTTCAGCCAATTACTAATCCACCTAACTGTACTATCATCTATTCTAACAGATATTTATCTATCTTGTCCACTGGGACATCATGAAAGAATCTGTCAAGTGCCTTGCTGAGAGCTGTGGATATTATCTTTATGACATTCCTCTGATCTATTAGAATAGAAACCCTACTAAAAAGAAATGAAAAAAAGAAAAGAAGGTAATTTGGAGATACCAATGATCTCTTAATGACTAAAGCTGGTCAACTTTTCTAATCCATTCCCCTCCTCAGAGTATTCTCTCTTCTTTATTTTTTTAACATGAAATTGCTCTCTTTCAGCTTCTTTTGACCACCTGACCACTTCTCAGTCCACTTTTACTAGACTCAGTTTCAGCCTCTTAACTGTAGATGTTTGCCACAACTTTGTCCTGGGAATTTTATGTTCTCTTGGTGATCTTATTTCCATAAAGATAATCATTTCTACACAGATGAATCCAAAATATTTATATCTATTTTTAGACTGTATTTTGAGCAAGCCCTAAGAGGACAACCACCTAGTGCATATCTCTGTAGCTGACTGAAATTCAGTATGTATTCAGCTTATGAAATTTGTCCCCTTCCTAGATCTGTCTCTTCTCCAAATTTCCAGTTTATTATGTTGATAGCACTCAACCCTTCAGATTATCCTGTTTTTCAACTTTGGAATCATCTCTCTCCCCTTTTCCCTATATACAAATCAATTGGCAAGTCTATTTCCAACATAACATGAATTCATTAACTTCTCATCATTCAAAAAAACAAACCCAACCATTAGACCAGAAACTTCATATTCTTTTCATCCCCATCCTGAACTGTTTCATCAATTTCCAGTTTGGACTCTGTGACTCTAATCTTTCCCATTTCTAATCAGTTCACTACTCGGTTGCCAAAATAATCTTTCTGAGGCACGAATCAGGTCATCTCAATTCCTTGCTCAAGAAACTTCAGTATTTCCCTTTTACCTCTAGGATAAAATTCAAACTCCCCTACTTAATATTTAAAGTTCTTTCTGATCCAGTTCCATTCTTACTTTCTAGGATAATTCTGCATGTCTCCCCTTCATTCCAGTCAAATTGACCTACTTTCTGTTTTCCAAACCCAGCATCACATTTCATAAATTTGTGCCTTGTAGGTGTTATCCCTGATGCTTTTAATATAATTTATCAACTATCTTTTAGCTTTCAGATCTTCCTACAAGAAGCCTTCCTGATTTCCCTAGTTTGTTCTCTCTCTCTCTCTCTCTCTCTCTCTCTCTCTCTCTCTCTCTCTCCCTCCCTCCCTCCCCCTCTCCCCTTCCCCTCCCATCCTCTCTCCTTCTTCTGCCTGCCTCCTCCTTAAATGATATTATACTGACATCAATCAATTGATAAGCATTTATTAAGCATCTTCTATGTGTTTGGGATTAGGGCACAAATTTAAAAAATGAAATAAAGGACTTTATATTCTATTGAGGGAGATAATTCATATACATGTAAGCATATAAAAGGTCTCATGAAGGAAGGTGCACGTGATCAGAGCTTTGGAGGAAATTAGGGTTTTTCTTCTCCTAGGCAATGAATGGTGAGGAGGGAATGTCTTCTAGAGGTGGAGATGGAAAGTCACACATGAGAACCAGCAGGATCATTGCTGATAGATCATGGAATGAGAAAAGGGGAAGTAACAATATAAGCCAAGAAAAGTAGATTGGAGGCAAGTTGTAAGGTGCTTTAAATACTAAACAGAAGAGTTTGTACCTTTGCCTAGAAATAACAAAATATGTTGGTGTTTTGTACCATCTACTTAGTGCTTAATAAATATTTGTTGGATTGGACTTCATTCATCTGTAAAGTATTTATTCTGAGTGAAACTATGTTGGTTCATGGTGGTTACTGTTTCCATAAATGATTCTCAAGTCAACCACTCTAATACATTATGCAATCCGATATAATGGAGGTTTACCTTATCGGTGATAAACTTAATGAGACACTTATTCAGCATAGACAACTATAAATCAGAATACCTGAACTCCCACCAGATTCAGCATTCCCAAGTAACATGAATTTCAGTAGCAATTTCCTTTTAATTATGTCTTTTTCCTTCCCTTTTCTCTCTGAAGAGCATTCTCCATGATAAGAAAATAGAATTTCATTTCTCTATCATTTATTAACATTACAGCATCCAACTTAAGATATAGGTCTAGTTTTAGTTCTTCTGGCCCAAAACACACACACACACACACACACACACACACACACACACACACACACACACACACATGCTAAAAAAAGATTTTTTCTTATTTAATATGAATTTTAAAAACAAAGCATTCAAATCTTACAATAAGTATTAGATATAGCAAAGGGTTGTGTTAACATGAGTTCACTATTCAAATAAGTCCCAAAGAGTAAGCAATATGTTGCTACATAGAGAGACAGTTTTCTTTGGAAAAGAGTATAGAAAAAAAGCAGTTTCATTAGATAGTCCTGGGTTGGGTCAATCCATTTGAAATATCTGAGATTAAATATGATCTCAGACACTTAATAGCTGTGTGACATTGGGTAAGTCACAATTCAATTTGCCTCAATTCTCATCTGTAAAATGAGTCTGAGAGAAGGAAATGGCAAATGAATCCTCCATTTCTGTCAAGCAAACTCCAAATTAGGGTCATGTTAGTTGGACACAATTGAAATGAAGAAACAACAACAAATTCATTCTGTTCCTCAATATGTTTACTAGTATACAAATGTCAAGGAGAAAGAGGAACTTTTCTCTTAATGCCATTGCTAGAATTAATTGAAAATGGACATGTCACTTATTATACTTTCATAAATAAATAAGACATTAATAAGATTAAGAACCATTCCTCAAAAGATAAATGGTTTAGAGATATGAATAGCTATTTTCAGGGGAAAATTTCCAAACTATCAATAACTACATAAAAATGTTCCTCATCATTCTAATGATTAAAGAAATTCAAATTAAAGCCATTGAAATTTCACATCACATTTTGTCCACTAAATTGGCAAAATTGACCCCAACCCCAAAAGTAGCATGAAAAAAGTTGGAGGGATTATGAGAGAAATGAGGTAAACTAAAATATTGTTGATGCAGCTATGAATTGCCATTCTGGAAAGCAATTTGGAACTGTGCCTCCTCTATTAAATTGTGCATAGTCTTTGACCCAGAAATGCTACTACCAAAACTATAATCTAAAGACACCAAAGTATAGAACCTATATAACATGTAAATATTTATGGCAGCTCTTTTTCTAATGACAAAGAAATTGAAACTAAGGTGTATCTATCAGTTGTGGAATGGATGAACAAAGTATGTTATGTGAACATAATGAAATAGATGGTTTCATAGAAATGTGGGAAGAATTATGAACTAATGCAGAATCAGAACAAAAATAATTTATATCATAATGACAACACCTCAAAGATAAAGGACTAAAAAAAATCTAAGAATGCTGACTGCTGCAATGTTCAGTCACAATTCTAGAGGCTTCATGATCTAACTTTCTACCCTTGACAATGACAAAGAAGTGATAGATGTAGAGTGCAAAATGGGACTTTTTTAAAGACATGGCCAATGTGAGAAGCTACTTTGCTTGACCGCAGATTTGTAATGGGGTTCTAGTTTTCTTTTTTTCTCTCTGTTCTTCTTGCAATTAGAAGGGATGGCATGAAAGAGAGAGAAAAAATGTGGTTTTGTTCATTGAAAACAAAAGAAATTAGTTGAGGGGAGGGCACTTGGACACAGAGTGTTGGATATAAAGTGATTATATGATGAAGTCAACCAATCAACCCTTGAGAATTTTACTTCTATCAGGATAGATAAAAGGAGTATGATTTGACAGAGAGTGTAGTTACCAAGACAAATATAAAATAGTTAATATATGAAAAAAGAGCATTATATTGAGAAAACAAATGAACTTAAAAATAAATAAGACATATATAGGATATAGAACTGAAAGAAAGTTTCTCAATGGTCTAGTCCATAATCATTTTCCTATAAATCAATAAAGTTGGCTAAGTAATTTATCTAAGATAGCAAACACAAAATGGGGATTTGAATTCAAATCTTCAGGATCTATTTTTCTTTAACAACTTGTTGATTTTGCAAAATGTGGCCAGAAATATATGGATGCTGGGATTGTTTAGCCATCTTGTATGTTTAATCTCTCCAAAGTTTGTAACACTAGTGGAAGATAAAATATAGGTAGTATATCCTTTCAACTTTATTTCTGAGTTCTTTCATTTACTGTTACCTTTCATTTTAGAAGAGATGATGCCAGCAGCCTCCTATCTAGCAAAGCCAAAACTTTTAATTATTTTTTCCATAGTGATGAAGAATTTGTACTGTTTCTTCTATAATTTATTTTTTCATTCAGGACCCCATAGGGACAACAGCAAGTATTTGTGAGATAACTGTTCAGGGTTAAGGATGAATTGTCTGTGTCTATGAAAATAAAACCAAAATCACTTGTCCACATGGATATTTGTTCTAGGACTTTAGCTGACTGAATTCTAACAATCTGATTTAAATGGAAATATGACTTTAATTCAGTAATTCAATGTGAATTTATTAATCCCCTTATGTGCCAAGCTTCATGCAAGGTGCTGCAGATGAGAATTAACACAGTACCAATGTGCAAGGAATTACAACTTAATATTAGGATATATGATTGGTATAAGTATGAACAAAGCAAAAAAAGTAAAAAGGCAAAGACGATCTTCCTTAGTTCTTCATCTTGCCTTACTATGATTCACATAGTAGAATTGATCAGTCCAGGCATGGACCATTGTTTGGAAGATTCTGAAGGTCACTTTTCCAGGGTCTATGAGCATGATCCCTGTTAACCTGCTGATAGGACAAAGGAAACTAAGCCGATTGAATGATAGAGAATTAGGGAGTGTACTCATATGAGGAATAATACTGCCTCATAATATTTAAAATCGAACCTGCTCATCTCCCCTCTATGTCTGTCTGTCTGTCTGTCTCTCTCTCTCTCTCTGTTCTTTTTCCTCTTTTCCTTTTTTTTTGTTTCTCTCCATCCGAGATTCTTACTCCTCTATCTTTAGAGATCTTTAACCTTAATGAGAGTCATTTTACTACCATGAATGAATGGTATAAGGGTGAATTCTTCTATGATTTGTGGAGTGACATATCACCTTTCTCAACTGATTAATTAAAATAGCTCATGAAAGTCAATTGATTGACTGAGAGCTCACTAGCCTCATTGAATACCAGAGGCAATCATATTGATATGCACCAATATTAGAATTAAATCACTGAGCAATAAATCTTTTGGAATGTGGACAGTCAGCTTCTAAGAAGGTTCAGAGCTTTCAAAAAAAAAGCAGTCAATTGCCCTTTGGGAACTCCCTGACAGACTTCATAGGATTTGTTTCCCATTCTATTGGGAAACATAGGAAAAAGAACCTAGGGAATTGAACTGACATAAAACATTATAATCCTAATTACTTCTATATGGATGAAAGATTTATTTCAGTCATTCAAAAATTTAAACTCAGCTTTTTTATTATTATTTAGCAATTACATAGCACTTTATGAAATCACACTGTCTTTCAATGGCTCCCCAGAGACAAGGGAAACACTGTTAAGAGTAGGCTTTCATACCACACTGATCTCTCTGGTTTTTTTTTTTTTTACTCTTCATCTCTTGGACCCTATCCATGCTGAGGTTTAATTAGGCTGCTTGGTATCCAGTCATTATATAACCATAAAATACCACAGAGTGTGGGAATGCAGAAGTTGAAAATAGAAAACTGGAAGGTAGGAAAACAAACCTAGAGTAATATAAAACCACAGTCAAGAATTAGATTTGGCACTGTATTTCACATTAGGTACCTTAAAATGAAATAAAACACATTCTCTTTAGGGGAAGCGGAGAGAAAGGAGTGGGCACTGCACTGACAGATGGAACTTAGGAGAGAGAAATAATGAAATGTTCTAATCTTAAGGCTATACCTAGATGCAGAAAAAATCAGTCTTTTTTATCAAAATGACAGTTTAATTCAAATAATTAGTAAATAAACAAAATTTATTTATAATGATTGTTAAAAGATAATCAAAATGACTAATTCATTAATTCTATTTATAGAAGTAACCTGGTAAATCTCAGTAAGAGACTAAACAACAAATAGTATCTTTTCTTTCTTCCTTTGCTCTTCTCTTCCTTTTGCTTTCCTCCCTTCCTACCTCCTACCAAAAATAAAAGTATTTTCTGTCTAATTATGCAGAGTGCTACACTTGGTATTGAAACATCATCAATAAATCAAAGACCCTAATCTCAAGGAATTTACCGTCATGTTCTCCTAACTTCTATCCCTTTTTTTTGGATACCACCATTTTCCAATAGCACAGATGTATAACCTAGGAGTCATCTTCAACATTTTCTCCTCATGTACCCTTCTTTGCTTCCAGTGGAGTTTTAAGATTAGATACTAAGCAGCCTAATTAGACCTCAACATGGATGAGGTACAAGACAATAGATGTTAAAACACCTTGTCAAATTTAAAGCACTATATTAATGCTTCTTCTTCTTATTATTACTACTACTACTACTACTACTACTACTACTACTACTACTACTACTACTACTACTACTACTGCTATTAGCTGTGTGACCCTGGGCACATTTAACCCTGCTTGCATCAGTTTTCTCATCTATAAAATGAGCTAAAGAAGGAAATGGGCCTCCAGTCTAATGGTGATTTTAACTCCTGCTGAGTTAAAAAAAATGCTTCAAAGATAATACAAAGTTATTCTGGTAAATGTTTAACAACCAGACTCTCCGGGAGAATGTGTGTGTGTGTGTGTGTGTGTGTGTATGTATGAGTGTATGTGTGTGTACACACATACACACACAACACATATATAAATATATATTTTAAGTTTTATTTATATAATACTTTTTAGAGTCAAAATAATCAATTAAACAAGAAATTGAGCCCTAATTTGAAGTGATTGCTGATTTTAGGGCATATCAGAGCTCACACTGCAGATTTAGCAATCTATTCTCTCAAGTTGGTTAGAACTGACACTAGAACACCCCTAGATTCTAATTAGTTGCCAAATCTCATTGATTTTATGTATTCACTATCTATTGCTTCTGTTCTCATCTCTGAGTTAAGTTTTTTTCAGTTCTGCTTGCCTTTTCATGACTCCATTTGGGGTTTTCTTGGCAGAGATATTAGAGTACCTGGCCATATCCTTCTTCAACTCATGTTATAGATGAGGAAACTGAGGCAAGAAGGTTAAATGTCTCAGGAAATGTCTCCTTGACTCCAGACCTAGTCTGCTCTCTATTCACTGTGCCACCCACTCAGCTTAGACCAGACCTGCCTTGCCTCTGGCATTTACTATTACAATAGGTTCCCAATTCATTGCTTTTCCTCAAGTCTTTCCACTAATCTTTAGGATATAGTACAAACCCTTATCTTTGGCATTTAAAGGTCTTAGCAGTCTGACTCTATCCTATTTTTCCAGGCTGATAACCCATTATTCTTCTTCATGCACCTGTGGTATTGGCCTGCATGCTATTCCTCATATGAAATATTTTACCTCATCTCCACACCCAGGTCAGCAATGCATTCTCTCTTCACCCTCTCACTTTTAAAATCCCTAATACTGTTTTTACTTACATGTGAATGTGTTCTATTTCAAATCTAAATTCTTTGAGAGCAGTGAAATAAGTATTGTGTTTATCATAGTAACTAGTCCTTCCATTAGAAGCACATGTAAACATTTGCTAATTTTTTATTATCATTATCATTATTATTATATCCCTTCTTATATTTGTACTTTTATCATACAGCACACATGCAAGATTTGGAATAAATTTATTGTTAATGAATTCTATCCTCTCCCTTATTTAAAGCTTTAGATTCCTTCATCATCATCATCGAATTTAGATTTGGAAGAAGTCTGAAAGGCCATCAAGTTCAACTCCCTCATTTTAAACCATTGGGAAAAGAAGGCACATAAAGATGGAGCGATTAACCCTAGGTCACAGAAGTAATAACTAGCTGTTATTCCAGAGACTTACTGAGCAACTACTTCTGGCGGGCGACTCAACTTGGACATGAAGGTATAAACAAGCATCTCATTCACTGCAGGAAGAGATGCAGCATTTCAATTAGCCCCCTGCCCTGCTGGTCTTGAAATGAACACATTTCCATCCTTCAGGATTTTTAAGGGGTTTTGAGGGCTAATATTGGAGGGGAAATTGGGGTGGAAAATAACACAGGAAAAACTTAGAGAGTTACAGAATTAGTAAGAGCATCCTAAAAATAAATAAGCACTTATTAAACATTAAGCAAATTGTTATGGTAAATACTTTGCAAATAGTATTTCATTTGTTCCTTACAATAATTCTGTGAGGTAAGTATTGCCATTATTTTGCCCATTTTACAGATAGGAAATTGAGGCACAGAGAGGTTAAGTGATATGCCTAGAGTCACACAGCAAATGTTTGAAGGCTGATTTGAATTCAGATGTTCTTGACTTTAGGCAAGATGCACCAACCACAGCTAGTTACCTCCAGAATCCTGGTCATCCAAGAAATTAGAGCAAGAGTTCAGCCTTGGCACTTGCTAAGAATCACATTTTAATCCTACCAGAATTCCCTATTTTCAGTGCTCATTCTCAGCATCCCTTGCTCCCAATCAGTTGCTGGATCACATTCGAGGTTTTCTAGGAATGTTTCTTTCCATTCCCTGAAGTCAGCATTCTGTCTCCTGCCATCACTATTCTACATGGGTTTCACTGCAAGCCTCCCAAGTAACCCCCCCTTTACCTCAGCCTCTTAGGATCTTCAGTGTCCATCAAGACTTGACTCAAGCACCACTTACTCTTTCCCAGTTCTCCTGTTGTGAGCATTCTCTCTATTCTTCAATTATCCTGTATTTATCTGTGCATTTGTTTTGTCTCCCTCAATGGAATATTAGCTCTTGGAAGAAATGAATTGTGCTTTTTTAAAAAAATTGTCATTGTTATTCTCAGCTCTTGAGCACAATATTTGCACATAGTGTATAATAAATACTGTATTAAACAAATTCCAGCTCAAGTAGATTCAATTCAGAACATAAAATCAACTTTTCAGTATTATCTCTGAGCATAGGGTTATGAACTGATGGAAGCCCTTTCCTGCAAGGGTTCACTTCTGAATTTTAGATAATCCTCCAAAGGAGTAGATAAACTCTGGATGTGGGCCAAATTCACTCATCCCACCCCCCACCCCCACTTCCTTATTTTTGTGGACAGCTAAGAATGGTTTTTATATTTCTAGATAAGATTTTATTATATTTAAAAATTAGAAAAACCATTCTAAGCTTACTTACAAAAACAGTCGGTATGCTTCTTGTCATATTTTGCTGACCCTTGTTCTAGATTGCTGGCTCTAGAATCAGAGAAAATGGATTCAAATTTCACTCCTGACAGTTACTATCTATATGACCTTAGGTAAGTCACTTAACAATCAGTCAAAATGTATTAAGTACCTCCTAAACTCCTAGCACTCTGCTAGGTCCTGGCAAATTATTACACATAATGAAATAATCCTTACTCAAAATTTTAAAAGAAGTTTACAGAATAATAGAGAAGACAGGCAAATATTAAAATATAGACTTCATAAATGTGAAGTATTATAAAAATATGATATATGATTATATAACAATTATATGTATGATATATAAAATGATCTTTTATATATAGTGTTATGATATATTATGTAAATGATATAATATATAAGTATTGAATAAATTTAATTATATAATAAATATATATGCATATATAAAGTAGCAAATATTACAAGGTAGTTTTGATTGGAGGACACTAGCAGTTAAAGGGATCAGGAAAAACTATGCAGATAAAGGCTTAGAGATAAAAATGTCTAATGAGAAAAAGAAAAAGGAAGTCATTATCTTTCCTGGGGCTCACTTTTCTCACCTACAAAATAGGGGTGATGAACTACTGAGTTTTGAGGTCTCTTTCACCTTTAAGTTCTATGGTCTATTGGTCTCAAGTTTACCTTTATCCAAGACTTCCTGGCTCTAATCTACCCCACCCTACTTAACTTTTAAGAATTTCCCACTTGGGCTTCAAATATTCTTTTCTGACATGAAGAAAGCTACCTACTTTAGTTTTTAGTGATTCTGTACCCTAAAAGTCTCAATTCACTTTTTTCCTAGTTAAGATTTGACTAAAGCATATTCACTAGCTCTGTATCAAATGTGCTCATACACTTTAGGTGAAACTTAGTTTCTTAGTTTATTGCCACAGATTGTCATCTGGGTCTTATTCTCAAAAGGTCACGTCCTCAGAAATAAGAGACCTGGGTCACTATAATCCTGCTTATTCAATCTATTCTTCTTTACTCTTTATTCAAAGTCTATGACTGCTGTCTCACCATCAACCAAGTTCCTATTTCCAGTCTCAATATAATTTATTCTTTGCTCAGAAACAGTGGAAAGATCACTGACCTTGGAGTTAGAAGACCTGTGTTTAATTAATGGCTTTGTGATATAGTAGTTTCCTCATCTGGAAGACAAGAGTATTGAACTTGGCAACTTCTAAGATCCCTTTCATTTTTGTGAAAAAACGATTCAAAGCTTTCAAAAGATGCAGTTGATTGCCTTCTGTGAACTCCTGCCAGACTTCATAGGATTTCTTTCCATTTCTACTGGAAAATGCAGGGGGAAAAAAAAAAAAACAAGGGAATTGAACATACATAAGATATTTTAGGTTAGCAAGATTAAGGTAGTAAATCCCACCAACTTTGCTGTCTAATTCTTAACTTTTGATGTAACAAAATACAAAAAGAAGCAAGATTCTTCATAGATAGTGAGGTATTCCATTTAATCTTGTCATTGTGCTGATGACCCCAATCCTGGATCACTGAAGAGTCTCCTAAATGAAATATATAGTTTTCCATAAAGGTTCTACCAAACAATTCACATGGGAAAAGTCAAGTGGATGAAGAATATCTATTGGATATGGATATGCTATTTGAGGGAATTCTTTATATAGAACTAATCCATTCAAATATGCATCTTTTATTAATTTAATTTTTAAAAATTAAATGTAATGATAGTTTTCAATATCCATTTTTGTAAGATTGAGTTCCACATTTTTCTCTCTCCTTCCCTTCTCTCCCTACTCTCCAAGTAATCTGATATAGATTATACATGTACAACTATGTTAAACATATTCCCATATTAGTCATGTTGTAAATGAAGAACCCAAACAAAAGTAGAAAAAGCCTTGAGAAGGAAAAAACATGAAACAAATTTTTAAAAATGAAAATAGCATGCTTTGGTCTGCAGTCGGATTCCCTAGCTCTTTTTCTAGCTGTTGGTAATATTTTATATCACAAATCTTTTAGAACTGTCTTTGAACAGTGTGCTGCTGAGAAGAACTAAGTATATCATAGTTGATCATCATAAAATGTTACTATTAATGAACATATACATCTTAAATGAATATCAATTCAAAGATGAACAATTAATTGGTTCTAGAATTGGATAGTAGGAAGACAATAGGAAAAAAATGCATTTGGGAAATACCAAGAAAATACCAAAGAAATACTTTGTCTGAAACAAAGTACATCTTTTCAACTCTGATACTGTTTTTCCTGATGAATTAAAGTTTTAAGAAACCTAAAGGTCAATGGAGAGACGTAATGTCTATGAATAAGCTATAAAGTATTTCCAGTGAAGAACTGCACAGCAGTAGTGACTTAAAACTTTCATCAAATAGATATATGATCAGAAGAATATTATTAGAATGTAAACTTCTTGGAAGTAGAGCCTATCTCTGTTTTGAATTTGTATTGCCACCATTTAGCACACTAGCACCTAGTGTATGTTTTTTCATTTATTTATTCACTGTGAGAGTAATGAATAGCAGATGGGCAGCCTATGTGCTCTTATGGTATACATATAATGGAAAAAGATGCAAAGAAATGCCTCCAGCATATGAATGAACCTTTTGAAGAAAATTTATGGGAAGACATGAACAAGAAGAGTAACAGGATGATAAAGGGTGGATGGGTTATAAATTGTATCTTTGAAGCAAGTGCTCACATTGAAGTACCAAAGAATGAGAGTCTGTTTATTTAAAGAGATATTTTTCCTTTGTCCCTTAGAATGTAGAATGCATACTGCAACTTACTTCATGAATATTTATTAAAATTATCTATAATTCTGTAAAAGAAAAAATCCAACTAGCAAGAGGAAATTTGCAAAGAATATTTCAAATACTTATTATAATATCTCCTCTTGGGGTTATCCCACCCTCAACTTGAACTTATACTCATTGTTTGTTATCCTCCACCCAAATTCTAGGATTATTGGCTTTTTCTTTGCTCCCATGGTCCACACTTCTTCCCCCTCCCTTTTATTTGAAAGATTTTATTTATTTTGAATTTTACAATTTTTCCCCTAATCTTGCTTCCCACCCACCCCACACACACAGAAGGCAGTCTTTTAGTCTTTACATTGTTTCCATGGTATACATTGATCTAAGTTGAATATGATGAGAGAGAAAACATTTCCTTAAGAAAGAAAAATAAAGTATGAGAGATAGCAAAATTACATAATAAGATAACGTGTGTTTTTTTTTAATTAAAGGTAATAGTCTTTGGTCTTTGTTCACATTCCACAATTCTTTCTCTGGATACAAATGGTATTGTAGATAACCCATAATTGTGCCTGAATGCTGCAATGATGGAATGAACAAGTCCATTAAGTTTGAACATCACTCCCATGTTGCTGTTAGGGTGTACAATGTTCTTCTGGTTCTGCTCATCTCGCTCAGCATCAGTTCATGCAAATCCTTCCAGGCTTCCCTGAATTCCCATCCCTCCTGATTTCTAATAGAACAATAGTGTTCGATGACATACATATATCACAGTTTGCTAAGCCATCACTCAATTGAAGGACATTCAACTCAATTTCCAATTCTTTGCATGGCCACACTTCTTGAAGTTGCTTCCTATCCCATCCATCTCGCTATCTATTTTCCCTGGTGAATGCAATGTTTCCTGCTAGGTATTTATTTCCACAATACCTTACGTGGAATGAAGGGAAAAGGAAAGAGATTCTTATCCATCCTCTTTACTATTACCTCTGGTAAAGACTCAGGGATCACATTTAAACAAAGGCATTGCCTTCCTAAATTTTGTTGGCCATCTAAAGGAGTCGTAGGATTAGCCAGACTTTGCCCAACCAATGGGAAACTATCCTTCTAATGTATTTGGGAAAATGTCTTTATAACTTATAAAGGGAAAACTTTGAGGGTCCATATTACAAAATCTATAGCTCATGAGCTCCTAATAATGAACTTATTTTATAAGAGCATTAGCTCAAAGCAAAAGCATTTACTAAGTTGGCATAATAATAATAGTAATTACATGGCATACTCTCCATATATACTCTTCCATAAAAAATATACAGTATTAAGGATAAAAATGGGTAAAAACTTAAAGCAAGACACATACACACACACACACACACACACACACAGACACAGGAAATGTAAGTTACCAAGGCAACTAATCACTCTAGTCCTACAGGACCCAGATGATATTATTTTTTTTTTGCAAGGCAATGAGGTTAAGTGGCTAGTCCAAGGCCACATAGCTAGGTAATTATCAAGTGTCTGAGGCCAGATTTGAACTCAGGTACTCCTGACTCTAGGACCGGTGCTCTATCCACTGTGCCACCTAGCTGCCCCCTAGATGATATTCTTTCTCCTTTCAGGATAACCTTTAACTGATCTTCACTAATTGCATTGTTTCTGATGCAGAGGTCACCTAAATGTGCTCCCTAAGGTTGCTTCTCTTTGCAGGTCAGTTAATAAATATAAGGGATAATTGAATCTCTAAAGTATTGTCAGGGATCAAGATTCTTGGAATCACTTCCTGTCCCACATGTCTCTCTCTGCTCCCTGACCAATGCATTCTCCTCTTGGTGGATGAGTAAAACAATACATGTAATGGAGATAAAGACAGTAAAGAGAGTAGAATCCCTTACACTTTCTTGTCTTCTTATATATGGGCAGAAGTTATATTCCACAAATCCACTTTCTAGCTAAAGTCTCTGACTGCCTGCAGGACCAAAAAACTTAACTCTTTAAAAGCCACCAGTGTTGGCAGTCAATCTTTGGTCAGTCAAAGGGAAGTTCATCCGTTGCACTAGAGAGATTTTGTTTTACCCTTTTTAAAGGGGATACCTGGGCATAAACACCTTTGTACTTCCTCTGACACATATACCACTACATTTCTGTTATCTACCCTTAACTGTGATTACATATTTTAAGATAAGGCAAGGACCATTTTTCTCTCTCCCCCTACTTAAATTCAGAATTGGAGAATTTAGGGAATGGAACTACAAAAAGAAGTAAATAATTATAGTGGTGGAACAGTAGAATCTTAGGACTATAAGGGACAGGAAGAGGTTTTTGCCCCATGGCAAAGGAATTCATTCAAGGCAATCTAGAAAATAAGTCATCTATGGTTCTGCCTATTAAATTTCACACCATCTAGACCAGTCAGTCAAAATAGTTGATCTTATAGTCTCATATAGCTTCAGTTTAAGCCTCTTTAAAATTCTCAATGAAGAATTTTCCCATCATTTCCTTTGGTAGTACATTCCAGGGTCTAGTAAGCATTAAGTTCTTTTCACTGCAAGCATCCTAATTTAAAAAAAAAATTGTCTATCCCCCCTTCTAATACTCAGTAGAAAGAACAAATCTCACTGGCACTCATGTAGAACCCCTTATTTTATATGAAGGCTGTCATTACATTCCTTAGCCTTCTGAAATATCAGGGAAGATATTGTATAAAGTCTCTATTGCAGGAAAATTGAAATTCCTTTAAGAATCATTGAACCGTGACAATATTGAAGGGAGTGTTTTCCCGCAAAGAAATCTGTCCTTCATCCAATGGAAGGATGAAGCACTATGGGGAGAAGAAAATCAATGCATATGTTCCTGATTATTTAGTAAGACAAAACAACTTTAAAAAAATTCCAAAAGATATTTGATGCAAATTTAGAAACAAGCTCAAGTTCAAAGTATATGTTGGGAGGATTGGATGGCACCTATGGGATCCCATCCTATCAGATCTAGTTAACCTAAATCTACAAAATCAATAGTACATATGGCCTGTCAGAGTAACACTCCCATAAATCTTTTAAACAGCAGACATATTGACAAATTAGCCATGCTCTCATGTTATCTGATGATTTCACAGATAAGGAAGAACATTTTGTGGTATATCTACATTAAAATCAGCAATAATGGGTTCCTAGAAGAAGAAATGGACAAGGAATAGAGGATATAACTTTTGTTGGGGAAAATTTGCAGTAGTCTTCATGTCAATACTTTTTCAAGGATCTGTAATGTTGGTATGGATATTTCCTCCATTGCCATAGATTGCAATCCTGTTGCCCAGTAGATGGTCTTTTTAAGTGTTTTTGTAGCAGGAAAAATTTCTCTCTGGGATCAAATTGATGTATATGATCTATTTTATTTTAAACATCTTGGCATTTCATCATTACACCATAACTCTTGTGTCAGAGATTTTCATGTCAAGAAGGATCTAAAAGTACTTTTGTAGAGATTTTCTTGTTCTTTCAGCTTCATTGTCCTAACCCAGGGGACAAACTTGAGGAAATCCAAATCTTCCAGTATTTAGAGAATAAATTTCCATTTGCTAATTTTTGCCACTTGTCAAACAACATGGCAAAAGAAATTTTTTTATCTTTTCTTAGAGAAAGAAAAAGACAAAACCAGAGGAATATAAGTGAATGAGTAACTCTTTGTTCCAATTCAATTTCTTACAGACCTGAGAATGTGTGTTCCTCTATGACCTTTGTTAGCCAGCAGATGTTTTGGGCACTGTTTACCTTGGCAATCTCATATCTGCATACTGCTCCCCATTGTTCCTAGCAGGATTCAGCAGCAGGAATGGTTCTCTCTTTTGGGTCAAGATGCCTTTTATAGTTTCCTATTGCTTCCAGGTATGTAAGTATCTTGCTCAGTCAAGCAAGGTTACCTTTCCTGCCAGCAAAACTTCTGTCATTGGTGGGATCTTGGCCTAAAGTAGGGAAAACTTAAGAGTTCTCCTTTACTGGAAAAAGAAGAATGGCTTGAAAGAATTAATAATTCATTTTAGACCACAGACTCTTTTTTTAAAAAATGTTTACTTACTTTAATTAGTTATCTATTAACTATCTTTCCATTCTTTTATTTGTTTACTTATTTACTTATAAGCTATATCTGTTTTGCCACTACTTACATCAGTTTCTGGTCACACAATTTACCCAGAAGTAAAATCTTCTGTTGTTCTCCAGCTTCAGAGCAGTATCCATCACAAACCCCAAGTTCATATTTGTCCTTTTAAGAACTATTAGTTGGAAAAAGAATTAGAGATACATGGATAAAAACAAAAAGTAGTTAATGGCCAAAGATTCTGAGAGGCCTATGTAGGTCTAATATATGGAAAAAAAAATTCTTTTCCATTTTAGCTAAACCAAAATAGAATGGAATTCTTGGAGAAACTGAATTTCCTTTGCTTGAAGTTCTTCATGCAAAAGTCCAGTGACTAAAGTTGCTGGGGAGTTTGTAGAGGAAATTCTTGACAAGCTGGATCTGATCAAGCTTCTGAGATTCCTTTCAACTCAGATTCTGTGTTTGTGAGTATAAAACTTGATGTTACAACCTCTATGAGGATTCCTCTATGAGAACAAAGTTCATCAAGTTAAAAAACAATATTCCAATCACTCTCTATTCAGTAACTTCAATCTCCTAACAACGTAGTTTTAACTTCTACTAACATGACAGCTGTGCTAGAATTCCTCGGGTAGATGTGCCTTCTAATGGGGAATTCTTTCTCAAGTTGGTGAAGTTGAGTTTGGGGTCTGGCAGGAGTATGCTGTAGCCAACTCTAGCCAAGCCAATTAAATTTTCAGTGTGAGCATCAAAACCTCAAAAATGGTTATCCCTACAAATCAGGGCTTGGTTTATTGTTCTGTTGGTTGTCTAGACATTTAAAAAAATTTTTAAATGTTTAAATTAGTCTCCAGTCTGATGATGACTTTATTTTCTGAAGACTAATAATCATGATAATAATACCATCATTTATCTCCAAAGTTCTTTATATCCACAATTTCATTTCAGTCACAAGCATTCATGGGGAGGAGGGAAAAGACCTCCACAGACAATATTTATTAACAGTCTATTTGTTTATTAAAAATTACCAAATGTACATTATGATGTTCAGACACTGTATTTGAAGAGTTTGAGGAAAGATCAAAATAAATAAGTCAGAGTTAGAAACTTGCTCAAATCAAAGAATACACAAAAAGGACAAAACATGGGCAGTTTCAGTAGCCTGGGACATTTGGATTCATGTGACCTGAATCTGAATTCTGAGTCACTATCTGAATGACCTTGGGAATATTACCACTTCTCAGGGTCTTCATTTCTTCGTCTGTAAAAATTAAAATGGTGAGACTAGATATCTTCTAAATTCCCTTCTGACTTCCCTTCTCTATGATCCTCAGTTCCTTAAGCAAAGATTTTTTTCAATGACTTTTTGGAAAGAATGCTAATTGAATTGGAAATTATCCCTTTTTATGATAAATTGAAGGGCACAGGTAAAATATTTTAAAGGATTAAAATTTAGACTTCAACATGGGTAGTAGAGCTAGATCAGTGACGCAGTCTTTAACCCCTTGGTCTGTGGGACTTCAAAACTGTAAAAGTAATTTTTATAATTGGAAAATGAAGTGGGCAAAAAACCAGTCAAGTTAACTCCTTATTCTCAGCAACATGGAGTGGTTTAACATGTTTCCATGGTGTTAATTGAATAAATCTTTCATGATAACAGTAAACAATAATAATAGTAAAGTGTATATGTGGATTATAAAATGCTATTTCTCTCTTCACAAATTTAGACATAATTTCATTATCCAAAAGCAAATAAAGTTTAAATTTTAAAAAGTAATTTCAAAATGATTTTTATTGGTTCTATTATTCCTTTTGTGTAAGGAACTCAGGTAAAGGAAACCCACCTTGTAAGTTGACATTTATTTTGAAATTTAATGGTTATAGACATTTGCCTGGTGATATGAGTCAATAACTTACCCAGTGTGATATAGTCAATGTGTAGCAAGATGGTACTGATTAGGGAATAGGTGTTTCATTCATTTCCAAGTGACTGATTCCATCCAGGGGATCCAATGGACCTCTTTCCATGTTTTCCCTGACAACCCTTACATTTATGACTATCTCCTTTGGCTTGTTTGACTTTCTTTTTGTGAACTCCATATATTCTTGTACTGACTTTTTGGTATTCCAAAAAAACCTTCAGTGTCAATGTTAGGACAGTTTTCTACTCCATACTGACTCCCAACTTTGATATGATACAGAAAGAATATATACCAAATCAAACCTTGACAAACAGAGAAAAACCATGACTCCAGCTTAAAATTTCTGCTTTGTATAGTCTGTATGTGAGGCCAAAGGATGAAATAGATTGTAAATTGACCTTAGTTGTTGGGCCATTTTAGTTGTGTCCCATTCTTTATGACCCCCCACTTACGGTTTTCTTGGTAAAGATACTGCAGTAGTTTGCCATTTCCTACTCCAGCACATTTTACAGATGAGGAAACTGAGGCAATTGAAGTTAAGTGACTTGCCTAGGGTCACACAGTAAGTGTTTGAGATTAGATTTGACCCACATTCTATCATGGACCACCTACCTGTCTTGCTAATGACCTTAGAGTCAAGAAAATCTCAGTTCAAGGCATGACTCTGATAGGCAGTCAGTCAATAAATCTTTATTAATTGCCTCATTTGTGCTAAGTACTGTGTTAAGCACAAATTTAGCTCCATGACCCTTAGTCACAACTTGTCAGGACCTCTAGCCATTCCCTAAGCCAATAAATCACAGAAGAGTTGCCAATCTCCCCTGTAGAAGGAATTTCCTCAGTGAAGTCCCCAAATTCCCACAAAATCATGGGTATACAAAAAACAGAATACAAGTCATGATCAGCACCCCTGTCTTACTCGGAAAACTCACTATGTCTCACTGTGTTTCCTTTTAAGAGGAACTTAAAAAATGTATGTGGAATAAAAGTGAAAAAAATCTAAATGCCTCTGCTCCCTACCCAAGACTTCTGACAAGGATTTCATTTTCACAGACCCACAGGATAAGCACCCCAGTTGAACAACTGCTATGCAAGTCATATAATGATTTTGCTTTGATAGGTCAGGTTAGCCACTCTGACTATACAAAGAAAAGGGAGGAGGGAAATTCCAGCTAATTCTTGTGATTTTCATTTTCGAACCTACAGTATTTTTAGAAGGTGGTGTCCTATAAAGGAAAATCAAGAAAAAGAAGGAACATCCTGTATAGCCTACAATTAGAGTGCTGTGTTGAGGAGGTGGTGACTGTCTAGGGATTAAGACAAAGCCTCAGATCCTACCCAGGCTTGCTTGCCTCTTAAAAGGGAGAGACCCCAAACTACTTGTTCAAGGCCATCATGTGGAGGGCTTAAAAGGGCTTTCTTCTGATCTCAAGGTCTAATGGAATGCTTCATCTCTGGTCTTTCAGGAATTTGTAGTATGAGTTTAGAGATGCTACAACATTGGTGCTAGATAGAGAGTACAGTAGGATTTTAATGATATAAAACCCCAAATAGCCATATATCCACTAAAACAATTCCTATTCCTGTCTCATTTTGTATGCATTGTTCATTATTTTGGTGAGGGTGGAGAGCTATTCTCTTTACTGAAGAGTTTTGAGGAGGAAGCAAAATCCCCCCAGAACCCAGAAATCCAGGGGTCCAGCCCCTGCCTCTTCTTCAAGTCCCTCTCAGGGGGTCTTCCATCCCTTGCTTCATTCTCCTCTGACTCTCTGAGTAAATAAATTACTTCTACTTCCAATCTAAACCTTCAAGGCAGAGACTGGGATTGAGCGGTGGGATAGACCCAGAAACCTTTACTTTACTTTTGAGGCAGGGGGTGGCACAGCAAATAGTGTGTTGTTCTGGTAGTCATTTTTTCAATCAGTAAACATTGATCAAGCACCCTTTGTTAATACTTTGTTAAGTGAAAGAGATGAAAAAAGATAATCTCTGCCCTAGTTAGGAAGATTTACATCAAATCTTTAAAGTTAGCTTCTTTCAAAGTTCAGCTTGGTATCTTCTCTGGCACAGTGGGTAGAATGCTAGGTCTGGTGTCTGGGATTTGTTTAGTCGTTGTCAGTGTTGTCTGACTCTGGGATTTTTTTGGTAGATATACTGGAGTGGTTTGCCATTTCCTTCTGCAGATCATTTTACCGATGAGGAAATGGAGACAGAGTTAAGTGACTTGTCCAGAGTCACACAGTTACTATCTGTGGCTAAATTTGAATTCAGATTTTCCTGAGTTCAGACACAACTCTATCATCTACTTCACTGCCAAGAGTTAGGATTCAAGAAGACCTGAGTTCAAATTTAGCCTCACTTACTTGCTGTGCAACTGAGCAAATGACTTAACCTCTATCTCATTTCCCTCAGCTATAAAATGGAGAAATAATAACACTACCTCCCAGAGTTCTTTTGAGGATCAGGTGAGAAAACATACATCAAGCCCTTAGCATACTCCTAGCATAATATTATGCACCTAATAATAATCCCTTTTGCTTCTCTTCTTCCACTGGATTGAGTTCAAAATATCTGAGAAGAAATTATTCCAGGTATGGGGAAGGAGAGGCAGCCTGTTCTTAGATCTGGAAACTGGAAGTAGAGGGCCATGAATAAATTTAACCAGGTAATCATTCATTTCTGACTGCCCCTTTTTCTCCCTATGGCTGAAAAGGTCAGACTGTATCATGGTATCCCACACAAAGTAGAATTCAGCCTCCTCCCCTTGGAATTCCTCTGTATAAGTTATGGATCCTCTTGAATGTCACTAAAGTGGCATTCCTAGAGGATCTCATCTGCCTGAAGAGAAATTATGGTTTCCTACAGGATCCAAAAGGAATTTCTCACAGTTATGTCTATTTCAACAAGATCCAAAACTTCAATGGAATATAAATGTGTTATAAAAACAAGGTTTCATTTTTTAAAGCTGATACCTACTTTTAAAAGTCTACAGTGATGAAATCTTCTGATTTTCAATTACTTTCATTTACATAAACATGAATCTTCTTCAACCCTACTGTGTCCCATCCCTAAACAAATATTTATGAAAAAAAGAAAAAAGAAAAAATATTCAGCTGTACTAAGCAACCCACTTCCAAGTATTTCACACTTTTTCTGAAAAGAGGAGTGGGAAATACATTTTTTCTTATTTCTTCTCTGGACAAAGATTAATCATTATAATTACATATTATACTCTACTAGCCCCCGGCTTTTATACTGGGTATCCTCCATATCTAGAAAGCTCTGCCTCCTTCCTTTTGCCTCTGCGGTTCCCTGATATCTTCCTAACTACTAGTGCATTTGCCTTGCTTCTACTATGTATAGATCTTGTATTTACTATCTATTTGCATGCTGTCTCCTCTTGTAGAATGCTCCTTGAAAGCAGAGACTGATTTTGTCTAGTTCACAATAAATAATATATGTTTGTGGACTGAATGACACACTATTCATCTTTATTTGTTTTCAATTTAACATTGTTAACAGTATGATGTGTATTTTTTTATAGTTCTGCTAATTTTGTCTGTATCAGGTCCTATGCACCTTTCGATGATTCTCTGAATTCTTCATTTTCATCATTTCTTGGTGTGTAGTGGAGTGCTGACCTAGGAGTAAAGAAGAACTGAGTTTGAATCTTTCCTCAGATATATACCAACTATGTAACCCAAGTATATTGCTTAAACATTTTCAACCTCAGTTTCTCCCTATGTAATTAATAATAGTAACTGCTTCAAAAGGTGATTGTGAAGGTTAATGAAATAATAACTGTAACACACTTCACAGACCTTAAATCTCTACCTAAATGTTGACTCTAATTGTGATTATTGATATTTCATTATACTGAACTATCATATTTATTGTGTTCCTTTCCTCAATTGATGTGTGCTTCCTTTCTTTCAAGTTCTTGACTACCACAAAAATACAAACACGACTAGTTGGGTGTATATGGAAACTTTTTTCTGTTTTTGCCCTTCTTGAAGGTCAGTACCTAGCAACAGGATGAAGAGGTATAAGCAACTTAAAAAACATTTTTTATATAATTTCAAATTTCTTTTCAAAATATTTGGACCAATCCATAGTCCCAGAAATAAGATAATAGTATACCTGTCTTTTCATAGCTCCTAAAATAATGATTATTCCAACTATTTTAATCTTCATAAATTTTATTGGTATAAGATGAAGCCTTAAGATTTTTTCAGTTTCATTTTTTATTAGTTATGATAGAAAAGCTTTTTATAAAATCATTAATAATTTCCAGTTATCCTGTATTTATGGAAGACAAATCTAGACTGAGTAGAACAGATTACTTAGAATAGGGACAGAGTGAGAAGAGAAATCAATGAAATAACTGACATAAGTTGTAATAAGGCTCTGCACTGACATGTTAGCAGGGCAAATAAAGAAGGGACAGTTACAAGGGAGGATAGTATATTTGTATTGGATTAAGGAAACTGTTCTGAACATATGAGAGCTAGATTAATGTGGAATAATAAGAAATGTGATTGCATGGACAGAGATAATAGGGAGAACCTTGAAAGTCAGACAGAGGAGCTGGATGTGTCAGAAATAGGGAGTCATTGAAAGTGCTTGAGCAGAAAAGAGACATGAGTATAAGAAACCAGACCAGGCACTACAGGTCCAATGGTAGTCAATAGACCATACTTTCTAGATCATATTTCCTACTTCTAACTCTAGAATCTCTTCTTTCTGATCCATTATTGACAAAGCCTTCAGAATAAACATAGAAATAAATAAGTCTAACCATATCATTATCTTCTTCATAAACTTTCATTGATTTCCTGTTGCCAATATGATAAGCCATAAACCCAGAAACTTCTATTTAAGGTCTTTCAAATTTTGACTGTAATCTACTTTATTTTATTCACTTATCTGTATGTGTTCCTCTGTTCTAGCCAAACTGGATTTCTTGTCATACCCTAATTCCATGGGACACTCACGATTCCATTCATTTGCAAAGGCTCTTCCCAATGATTAGGACACATTCCCAATTCATCTCTGACTGTTGAAATCTTTGTCTTTCTTTAAGGACCAACTTACATCCTAATTAGAGACCTCACTGATCATCACATTTATAGCGTGATGTTTCCATTCTCAAGTTTTCTAAAAGCACTTTAAATCAGTTCATTAATTTATCAACCAAATTGATTAAACACTTACCAAATACAGACTATTATGCTATTTCATAAAACAATATAGTTTAGATAGACTCATTCCCTAATGAGGATAAACATAAGCATAGATATTTACCTATCATCTATCAATCCATCCATCTATCATCTATCTATCATCTATTTATATCTAGATTTGATACCTAAATGTTACATACAGATCCTTAGAATCTGTTTTGAGTCCCTAGCTCTATTGTTCACAAAGTCCCATACCCTTCCAGCTCTCCAAATTACCAGAATTACACACACACACACACACACACACAAACACACACACACGGACCCCATACATAGTATTAATACAAAAAAGGTACACAAACAAACCCAAATCTCTCCTCCCAAATTCTAGATTTTAAGTTCAATACCTCTCTACTGCCCTTGTACTTATAGCACAATGAAACAGATTCTTGCATTTTCCCTATTTCCTAATTAACCTTTCAGTCAAAGGGTGTCTAGAGAAGTAAAATAATACCTTGGTTTTGCACTTGAAATATACTGGATTTTTCAGAACGTACTACAATTATGGAAACTTTATCACTCCTTAAAGTTGAGTTAACTGAGGCACCCCCTTACCCCTACCCTTGCCCCACCTCCAATCTTCTGACTGATCTGAGTATTAATATGGGTTAGCTGCTCCGTTGTTTGCAAACCTTTATATGACCTTGCACAACTCCAGAGGATAATCCTTGTCTATTTAATCATTTCCTTTCTACTTCACCTCTTGCTTATTTTGTTTCTTCATTATTTTTTCTGTTCTCTCCAACCTTCAAATTTATCCTCCTGACTCTTATTTAACTTTATGTGTGATGCCATTCCTATTGACACTCATAGGAGATTCTTGGAATTGCAAATTTCCAAGGAGAATCTGTAATTAATTGTTCTCAAGGAACAATATGGTAGCACATATTATGGAAAACACACAAGAGAAGTACTCAGAAGGGTTGGCAATGACTATGAAAAGTTACAATAAGCACCTGAAGCACCAGATACCCTCCACTGCCAGTAGCCGAAGAGGACTTGGAGTGGCTATTGGGTCAGCCTTTTGGTATTCTGGTGAATTGTTTTTTGTTTTTTAAGAGTCCATGGAGTCAAAAGTATAAGAGAACTTAGAGATCATGTAGTCCAGTCCCCTCATTTTATAGATAGAGAAACTAAGGTACAGAGAAGTTAAGCTATGTGGTTTAGTGTACAAAACCCTGGATCGAGTCAGATTGACTTGATTTCAAATCCTCTCAACTGTGAAACACTGAGCAAATCATTTATTCTCTGCTTGTTTCAGTTCCCTCATCCTTAAAAAAGGAATACTAATAGAATCCACCTCCCAGGGTTATAATGAGGATAAAGTAAGAAAATATATGTAAAATGTTTTACGAATTTTAAGAAGCTATAGCAATACTAGCAATGACTATCATTATTGTCTAGGAACATACAGCTAATAAGTTCCTGAGGATGGATTTGAATACAACTTTGACCTTAGTGGTAGAGAGTATTAATACAGACACACAGACAGATGAGAAAGAGAGAGAAAACATTGGGGAAAAAAGCAGTGTCAAAAAAGGAAAAGAGGAGAATGAAGAGAGGAGAAAGATCAAATGGAATTATAAGATTACAAAAAGAAGACATTGCAATATGTTGTTGCTAACAGTATATTTATCTTTGTACTCTTATCTTGCTTGCCTGTGGAAATGAAGAAAAGCATGGCAGTGAATGAAAGACACACAATGCTAAAATGTTATGTATATACCAGATAAGCAATTTATCTGATGCTTTAATCTTTGATGGAAGGCTGGTTGAAAATTATATAACCTTTTCTCTAGGGAGTAAATGATAAATCCTAGGAATAAACTGAATTCTTCTACTCTGAAAGAGATAAAAATTTTCAGGTAATCTTCTTTAGTACATGACATCATAAGGATACATCTATAGAACAAAAGACAATTTAAGAACTTTGGGCAAAGGCCAAAGGAAGTACTTATGCAACACTAATTTGATCATTGTATCAATCTATATCATTTTATTATAATTAAATAAAAAGTTGTAATTAATAAATCAGTCTCCAAAATCTGGATCTTTGCTAGCCTAATGGAGATAAATAAATGGATTGAAATCCAGTCATACTTTAACAACCTCTATGCATTTCAATTTTCCTAAATTTGAAAGAAATGTGCAACATTCTGAGAAGAAAGAATTAAAATAAATACAAGCATTAAAAAGTAGGATCATAGAATTAATAATGAATGGATAAAAGGGTTGAAGAAGAGACAAAAGGAAAAGCAATGGTTTTCAAGAAACAAGAGCTACTTAGGTTCATAATTTTAGACCAGCAAGGGACCTCAGAGATCAAAGCTGTTCTCTTTCCTTCTAAAGACTAACTTTAAAAAGAATTTTAGCTTCAATATGAAGGATTTATACTGGATTTAATGAAATGGAATTGGTACAGCTCTAGGAAAAAATTTAATTATGAATTGCCTATTGTGGGAGTGTTTTAAAAATAGAAATGAATTTCATCTATCTAGTGACATCTTATAGCTTTATGATTCCATAATAATAGCTTACATTTAGATAGCATTTTAAAAACTGCTTCCTTCACACCAAATCCAGTGTGGTGAATATTAGAAACATCATTATCCCCATCTCACCAATGAGGAAACTTACCCATAGTCATATATCTGATAAGTAGAAGGCAAGAACAGAACTCAAATTCTATTCTTTTGACTGCTAACTCCAAGTCCAGCACTCTTTGCATTATATTGATTCTGATCTGGTCTCTGAACCTGAGTTTTTCCAGCTGCCTGAAATTCACTAATTATCTACAATTCCATCATTGTGCATCATTAGGAAGAGAGAGAATTCTACTTGATAAATAAGAATCCGTTTTTTATGTTGCATATTCCCTTGCCTCTGCACTTGATTCTGTTACTCTCGGCAATTTTTTAATCTCTAAAATAGAACAAGTAATGATTCTTATTTGCTTTAAAGAATGAAGATGGGGCAAAAAAGAATTTACTGTATACATTAACAATAACATTGTGAGTTGATCAACCCTGATGGATTCAGCTCCTCTCAGCAGTTCAGAAAGCTAGGATAATCCTATTAGACCAACTATGGACAATGCTATCCCCATCCAAAGGAAGAAAAACAAAACAAAATAAAACAAACCTTTCAGAATCTGAAGATTACTATATTCATTTTTTAAAAAGTTCTCTTACATATTTCTTTCCTTTAATCCTAATTCCTCATACCAAAAGTGACTAATCTGTAAATATGTTTGACACAAATATGCATGTACAATATTCACCTAACTGTTCCCTGCTAAGGAGAGAGGGGTGGGAAGGAAGGGTGGAAGGAAATTATAGAACTTAAAAAATATACATATGCATATGGATGAATGTTGAAAATTTTTCATAACATGTATCTGGAAAAATAAAATATCAATTTAAAAAAAAAAGGTCATAACTGTGATCTACCAAAACATCAATTCTAATGAATGGGAAGGTCCTTCACCAAGCATGTTCAGGAGCATCACCATTACCTTTATGTAGGGGGAAGTTTCATTTGTCCTTGGTTAACCTAACCCACAGCCCCAGCTCCTAATAGTCTAGGCTTAGCTGTAGTAGATTGTTTCCTATTTTTTTGCCAAAGAGAAGATCATGATCATCAGATCCTAGATTTTGAGGGGGGGCGGGTTTCTAGGGCAGAGACAAGATGGCAGTGTGAAGCCAGCAAGCTCCTGGAGTGTTTCTCTACATAAAGCTAAATGGAGCCTCTGTACAGACATTAAACCTACAGATACCATCAAAAAGAAAAGACAAGATCCTAAGACGGTTTCAATGGTAGACATCATGAAGGATTTTCAGTGAAGGTCTGTCTTTTAGGGGAAAATGGGAAGTAAAGTCCAGGTAGGCAGGAGAGCAGAAAAACTACAGTACAGTCTAGGTCCTGATAGCTTGATAATAGCATAGGTCTCAGCAGCTATATAGCAAGCCTGGGAACACTGGGGCAAAAGACGAGACTAGGTTGGGAACAAACCACTGCATAGGAAGAATCTGGACATAAAGGAAGAAGCAAACCTCTGCAAAGGCAAGTCCTGAATTGCATAGTCAACATCTTGACTAACCCCAATCCCAGCAAAAAAGCTTGGATCTGTACTCCCTTTACCCCAGGATTAGTGCTCAGACAATCATGATGAGCAAAAAAGCTAAAAGAGCACTCACAACAGAAAACTACTAGGCAGATAAAAATGATAACATTCAGAAGAAAAAAATAGTGAAAAATTAGCTACAGGGGAAGTCTCAAAAAGAGTCTATGAATTGGATTCAAACCCAAAAGCTCATAGAAAAGGTGACTCATGTCCTCTATGGAGCACAGAGGGTCTCTATAATAGCTACCCCGGGTTCAGGTTACTCTGTGACTTCTACTGCATACCGTCATTCAAATACCCCAACTGATATATTAACTTGCTTTTTGTTTTTTGTAAGTCAGTCAGAGGATATAATTAGTTCAAAGCATTGGTATTTAAAGACATAGTATAGTTAGAAAAGTAACAATAATACATCCTTCTCTTTCCCCATAAGTCAGAGGACATAACAGTATATATGATCATCAATTAAAAAAAGTGAACATATATAGGGTTTGCATAGAGAAATTGAGTGTCCAGGAATGTATGATGAAAACCAATTCATATCTCAGATTCTGCAAGATTGTAGATGTCTATTTATAATGTCATTATAGACAAGTGGTAGAGCAGAATTCTGAATTCTGGAATTAAGAAGACTCGAGTTCAAATCCAATCTCACTCCATTTACTAGCTATGTAATCCTGGGAAAGTTATTGAACTTGTTTGCTTCCGCTTCATAATCTGTAATATGATATTAATAATCGTAGTTCCCTCCCAAGGTACTTGTGATGTTCAAATGAGATAATATTTATAATGCATCTAGCACATAGTAAGCACTAAAAAAATACTAGCTACCATTATTTTTACTTAGGTTTGTACTTAGAGATCATATCTCTATTGCTCTCTGTTAGCTTCTCTTTCTTCCCTCTCATTCTATTTTCGGGTTTCTCTTTTCATTGCTAGGCATTTCTCTACAGTAGCATTATGTTCTCCAAAGAGCATCCAGTTTTGGGGCCTCATTTCATAAGGGCTCTCTGTCAGCCAGCTCCACTTCAATCAGCTGAGACAGACTAGAGAGATGTTCCATGATAAGGGGAGGCTGAAAACTCTTTGTTTGCCAGATCACAGCCAGCTCACAAAAGCTACACTGTGTCTTCCAGTCTAAGTCAGTCTTTTCTTCTTATCCCTAAGTTTGGGGCTGAAATCACAGGCTTTTGTTCCAGACATCTAGAGTCAGTTTTTCTATAAAATGATATGTGTTCCCAAAATCACAATAAAAACCACACTTTATGGGGAAAACAGATTTAGAGGAACAAAAACTCTGTCAGTGATAATTTTTTAAGAGGGTCGACAAATGGTTGAGAAAAACATAAATGCTGTAATAGTGACTGCGTCCATGACTTCTGACTGCTGTGTTGACCAGATGCCTGTTGAAACCTTAGGGTGACCATGACAGAAGTAGAGTAGGGTGAAGACCAGCCTTCCTTGACCATGACATCTATAGCACTAGATTATATATAATATATTCATTAAGAAGCACTTTACCTTGACAAAAATCTAAGGTTTGTTTGTGAAAATGGGCTTCTGAAGGGTTGTAGTTTGTGAACAATTGTAAAATGGTGGGATTTTCTGAATAAGAAATTGCATATGCATCCTGAAATTCTTGTCATGCTAAAAAATTTACCCTAATGTATAAATTGAGTTGTAACAAATTTATGTTTTTGAAATAAGTGTTATGGCAGAAATGACTGTATATAATTTAAGACTTGAAACCTAAGATTCTCTGTCAGTGATAAAATCCCCTCATTTTAATGTATTTGTGTAAGCACACATACACGTACACACACACACACACACACACACACACACACACAAACAAACAAAGGTGGATGGATGGACAAAGCTCTATCTATCTGTGTATCTATTAATTATCTAGGTGCTGCAATGGATAGAGCACTGGACTTGAATTCAGGAAGACATGAGAGCAAATCTGGATTCAGAACTAACTGTGGGATTTTGAATAAGGTATTCATCTCTGTCTTCTTAAGTGTTCTTACTTCCAAGGTTGTTGTGAGATAAAATGAAATAATATTTGTAAAATGCCTTGTAAACTTTAAAGAGCCTTATAAATAGTAGCTATTATACATGTGTGTATAAATATATTTATTTAGATACAGATAAATACATATCTAATGTATATACATATACATTCATTTAAACACACTACCAAAACAAAGAGAATACATAAAATACTGCATGTCATATGATCCATAAAATCCTGTACTAAATTAAAAGGTTCTGATGTATATAGAAAGAATACTTAACATAAGAAATAATTTTTCTGTCTTTTAAAACATGGCAGCTAAATCGGTATCCATTTAGATAGGTATTACATTAATATGTTTAATGATGATGAAAATATTCAAGGCTCAAATTTCATACCAAAAATCAATTTGTTCATCCAAATAAATAGTACAATTTAACTTCAAATTTAGGAAATATTTATTAACAACTACTATGAGCAGAGCCCTGGAAAAAAGATACAGTAAGAACAAGTAAGAAGCATTACTTTCCCTCTGAGAGTTCACAGACTTTAGGGTAGTATGAAATGTGATGTCCCAATAAATGGTTTATAGCTGCCTTAAAAAATGAGGAGTATATCCACAATACACTTTGAATTTAATCTGTATGATTAGCATTTTCTCCTTTACTTTGTTAAGTCTAAGTAATCAATGACACAATTAGTAAAGCCCTGATTTGTAATTTTTGCCAATTTCAAAGGTTTAAATGATCACACAGAAAATTTAACAATTGGTCCTCATGAACCAGTTCAAGCACATACTGGCTTTCAAGAATTAACTTCAATAAATCTGTGGATATAAACCACATTTAATTTGAAATGATATATATATATATACTAAGCACATAAAAGAGTCAAAACCCAAATACTATGTATAGTATTAAGTCATTGTTAATTAGATGGGAGGGGAGAAGTCTTCAAGGATTGGATACAAGTTGAGTCTCCAATGATGGGTAGGATTTTATTGGCAGAGGTGGGAGCTTCACTGAACAGAGGGAAAAGGACAAAGTGGAGCCAAGAATGGGGAATAGCAAATAGTCCTGTTTTCCTAGAACATGAGAGGGAACAGTGTGAATTAGAGCTGAAAAAGTATGATGGCATCCAACTATGGAAAGCTCTGAATATGAGTTATATTATAATTGAAAAATAGGGAACTACTGAAATTTTTCGGCAAGGTAGTGAAATCAATTATGATCACAAGGTAATATAATTACTGGAAAGTAAATTCCTAGACGTTAGAAATTCCCCAATGCTAGCTTAGTGACTACATAAATGCTTAATAATAAATGCTTCATTAATTGATATATGATTGAAATTGGGCTGATTTGCCCTCATACTATAACAAGGTCTGTCATTTAGAGAGTCACTTTCTAATAAGGTTTAGATATATTTTATTTCTGAGAAACTAAGGTAAATGTCTCCAATGATTAGAAGTTGAATTAATACATACCTTTTTAAAAAGCTGAGATGTTGAAAGGAAGAAGAAACAACCTTGGAAATTATATATGGATCTGATTTAATCAATGGGCAAAAACAATTCAGAAACTGATTGTTAATCTTTTGCAGATGAGTCTTTCCAAACTAAAATGTGTTGATCTCTGAAGGTTATATACAGTAAATAGACACAATAGCTAGTTGGCACAGTGTATAAAATGCCAGGTCTTGAAGACAGGAAGACATCTTCCTGACTTCAAATCCAGCCTCAGATACTTACAAGCTGTGTGACCCTGGGCAAGTCACTTAACCTTGTTTTCCCTTAGCTTCCTCATCTCTAAAATGAGCTGGAGAAGAAAATGGCAAATCACTTTAGTAGCTTTGCTAAGAAAACCCCAAATGGGATCATGAAGAGGAACAATAGCAAGAAAAATCAGATTCACACCCAAAACCTTTCCATCTTGGTAGAACAAATCATAGTTTGTGGTCGTGTCATAGCCTCTAGGCTCCATTTTCCATATTATAAAGCCTTGAATAGGACTTCAGTGGGGAAAGCTATAAAATGTGGAAAAAAGAGAATAACAATATTAATGTAAATAAAAGTTCAAGACAACAGTAGGAGAGATACCCCAAGTCAGCACAAGTTTTGTGTAAACAAGAATTGCTCTCTGCAGACTTCAGAGGAAAGGTGCCAGGACTTTACGCAGATGGTCAAGGAAGGTTTTACTGAGGTCATACTTGAACTGGACCTTAAAGGACTAGGGCTGCAGGAAAGAAAAAGAGGACTCTAATGAGGTGAAATAACAAGTTATTTCAATTATATTATGACCTTGAGAAACCTTTATATTAAGAAAAAAGATAAATGATACTCTGAAAAACATTAAATTTCAATGTCATCTTACTCTCTGAAGTCTAGGGAAGTAATTTTCAATAGCTTAACTTAGATAACTGAATGGTAGATCCTATAATGCAAAGAGTTCTTTTTTCTCTGACTTGTTCAAGATGACTCTTTTCATGAACTCTCTCTAGGTTTGGAGTGTGGGGATCATCACCCTGTCTACTTTTGCATTCTCTAAATTTATGCTTGATATTTTCCCCAGGCATCTAGTATGAAGACCTTGGTAACCTGGTATTTGTAGTAGATGACATAGATAGCCACCAATATGGGCTTATTTAAGGGGATCTGGAAAGGTCTCTCTGATGGAAAATATCTCTTCCATTGTATACCGTGGCATCTGAAATGCTGTTTTTCATATTGACTATTTATATCTCTTGGATCAACTCCATCCTCTGCCAAATTCACATGTGGGACTCCCACACAAGGCTGCACTGCAGTATCTCTATATTCATTAAGAATCATAGCTCATAACCCCTACCACTATGTTTACTTTGAACTGTGTCCTCTGACTTACTAGAAAAAAAGTTAATGCATTTCATGAAATAACATCCTAAGCCAAGAAGCAATAAAACATTCCCCCATAAACTTGAGGCACACTCTCCCACAAATACATAAACCATGTATTAGAAGAGTAAATCTATTTGGGGAACATATTTGACCTGAATATACTCACTAAGGGACACATATGTGGGACACATATGTGGAACACATGAAGCCAGGAAGCATACACATGAAGGGGAGACCACTGACACTATCATTAGATTGCTTAGGTTTTCAGGATATGTCTTTGAGCTGTTCCTTCCAGTTTGGATCTTACTGCTCTCCCTCCAATAATATTCAAACTTTGTTGGGCACTTTATCTGCTCCAGGTATACTGTCTCTGAAGAACATGTGGACACAGCCTGCTACTCACTGCTTATTTCTGGCCTCATTGGGAAGCTTCAGGAAGTTGCTTTGCTAGTCCTGTGGTCATTAGCAGACTACCAATGTGACACCTCTGGATATGAGCCTGGGAAGTTTCTGCTCCCACTTTCAGAATTCGATGAGAATTGTCTTCTCTGTTCTTGCTCCATGACCCTTAGTTACTCCACTGAAATGCAACTTCTTCCTCACAGTAGGAGGAATGGGTTCTGCCATTTTGTTTTGTTTTGTTTTGTTTTTAACTTAAAAACTCAGAAACTTTTTGTTTCAGTTCTTTCAGAAAAAAAGAAGAGGTTTCATTTACCCAGACATGAGAGTTGTAGTAATAGGAGGAAAGAAAGGTCTCTGTATTTCTATGCATTTACTCTCCAGAAGGAAATTCTTAACCCAGGGGCTTCATACTTTCTAATAGAGAGGAGCTCTAGCTAACTGTTACCCTCAGGCTTAAAGTGATTCATTCACCTATATTTTCTGTTAATCAATGGCAGAGTCTGTCAGAGGCCTCACTCTGCCTTAGAGTTAGAAAAGCTATATTATTCCTTGCTTAATATTCTCATGAGGGTCTTATATTCCCAACTCCATTTCAAGAAGGTTATGCCAAAGAAATGGCACAGAACTATATGGGTCTGACCCATCACAGTCATTTTAGTGGTCTGCAGCTAAATAGAGAAGTGGATAGAATATTGAACCTGTAGTCAGAAAGACTTGAGTTTAAATCCCACCTCAGACTATGTGACCCTGGACAAGTCACCTAACCCTGTTGCCTTCATTCCCTCATCTGTGAAATAAGCTAGAGAAAGAAATGGCAAACCACTCTAGTATCTTTGCCAAGAAAACCCAAAAAACAGTCCCAACTGAAATAACTCAAGAGCATCAACAAATTCTTTGGGTCTATATTGCAAAGGAATGAGAGAAGGAAAGACAATTGGACCAAGCTAAGTTCATTCAATTAATCAACGAGCATTATTTAATCATCTCTCGTACAGGTCCTGTGCTATATATTCAACTTACAAAGACAGAAATGAAAGAGTTCTTGATCTAGAGGATCATACATTTCATCAATAAATATATATTTAAGTAGACACAAAGTATATGTCAAATAAATACAAGTTTTATTTTTTTATTTTGTTTTGGGATGGGAGTGGGAAAGGGAGTGAGGCAGGAACTAAGCAACTGGTGAGATCTGGAAGGACTTCATGTAGAAGGTATAACTTGAGTTGAACTTTGAAGGAAAGTAATAGGTAGAGGTAAAGAGATAATGCTTCAGGTGTGAGAGTATGTGAAAACAGGAGGTGGCATCATATTGTAGAAGGAGAAATATCTTTCTAGTTTTTTTAATATTAATAAAATGGTATTTGTTCCTGTCTGATATTTTTTGAGGGTTCTCTGGGCAGTGTGGGCCCTAGTCAGATTAAATTCCCTCCCATTGTTCAATGTAACTCCATTTTAAAGTATAAATTTACCAAGAGCAACCTCAGCTCATCCCTCTATCCCTCCTCCAGTTGGCAGTCTTTCAGAATAGGTACCTGACTTCAGTCACATAGAGGAGGTGGGATTTCCTTTGCCTGAATTTTCCCTGACTCTTCTTTGCACAGGAAGTGGACAAAATTATAAAAGACTGGACTAAACGCCCCTCATAGTCAGACTCACTGGAGTCTTGGTCCAGCCAGTTCTTATGATTGCTTTCCTTTCACTCTTTCTCTTAGGTACTCTTGCCTAGACCTTTGTTATTCAGCATGTCCTCTAGAAGTGTATTGTCTCTGCAGGAAAAAGTTTTAATCTGTAAATTTTGCAGACTTGTAAAATAAAAATCCTAAGCTTTTCTACCTCCAGGGCTAGTGTGAATTTTTTTTTGCTTCAAAAACTATCATTTTTATGACCACTCTACAAACTATGCTTTACATTATGTAATGTATGAACTATGCCATCTATTATTCCTCTTCATTCACTTCATGGTTCTTTTGATCATTCTGGAGACAATCAATGGCAACATGAAGTGAAACCAGATTTGAAAGTCCAGAGGAAAGATTGCAATTTTCCTCCTGCTTAGCTGGATTCATGTCTTTCTAGGTTTTAAGCTGGCTATATATCTGTTCGGAATCTCCTTAACCTTTAAGGATTTCCTAGCATAAGGCTAGAAACACAAGTTGAAGTCAATCATTCCCTAGCTGAAGTTCCAACTGAAGAAGAGGTTTGGAATGTTGTTAGGCTCCTTTCAAGTGACAAAGCACCTGGTGTGGTCAGGCTTCCATTGCTCATCCAAACACTGACTAAAATTTTTAATGTTACAGTGCATGAAGAGATTATCCCCAAGAATTCAAGGATGCCTCCATCATCCACCTCTATAAAGATAAAGGGAATTTGTCCTATGACAATCACAGAGGTATTTCTCTTTTTAGTAATTTCTGGTAAGATTCTTGCCAGAGTCCTTCTCAAAATAGGCTAATCTTTCACCTGAGAGTTGGCCACCTTCCTGAGAGCCAGTGTGACTTCAGAAATGGTAGAGGAACAGTCAATATGGTGTTTACTGCCTGACAAGTCCAGTAAAAATATCAGTAACAGAACAGAGGTCTTTGATACCATCAGTCACAAGGGATTTTGGAAAATCATGTCAAAATTTGATTGCCTGGAGAAGTTCATCAGTATTGTACTCAGTTCCATGATGGTGTGCTTGCCTGGGTTCTGGATAGTGGATGATGCTTGTGAGATTTCCCAGTCATCAATGAAGTAAAACAAGGATATATCCTTGCTCCCATGCTTTTTAGCATGATGTTTTCAGTCATGTTATCAAATGCTTTCAATGAGGATGAACCTGGCCTCAAGATCAACTACTGCACTGATGGAAAATTCTTCAAATTGAAAAGCTACAAGCCAAGACCAAACTGGAGGGAGTGTTTGTGCATTATCTTCTGTTTGCAGATGATTGCACACTCAATGCAGCCTCTGAAGCTGAGATGCAGTAAAGTGGGCATCAATTTTCTGCTGTTTGTGCTAATTTTGGTCTAATAATTAACACCCAAGAAAACACAGGGACTCCATCAGCCTGCACCACACCATCCATATGTAGAACCATCCATTAGAGCAAATGGAGATATTCTGAGTGCTGTATTCAAGTTCATTTACCTTAGCAGAGTCCTTTCCAAGGAGGTACATTTTGATAATGAGGTTGGCACTCACATTGCCAGAGCTAGCTCAGTATTTGGGAGGCTCTGAAAGAAAGTATGGGAGAGAAGAGGTATTAGACTGACTACCAAACTGAAGGTCTACAGAGCTGTTGTGCTGACCTCATTGCTATATATGCCTGTGAAACCTGAACTGCCTACCAGCACCATGTCAGGAAACTGAATTGCTTCCATTTAAATTATCTTAGGAAGATTCTGAAGATCACATGGCAGGAGAAGATACCAGACACTGAAGTCCTTTCTTGAGCTAAACTGCCATTCAAACATTGCTACAGAGAGTGCAACTAAGATGGGTTGGTCATGTTGTTAGAATGCCAGACCTTCACTTGCCAAAAAAACCCAACTATTTTATGGAGAACTCACACAGGGTAAATGCTCACAAGGGGTCAGAAGAAGCAATGCTGAGATATCCTGAAGGCCTTAGTAAAGAACTTTAGAATTGATTGTGTATCATGGGAGACACTGGCACAGGACCACCCAACCTGGCATGCCCTCATTAGTGAAGGTGCTCCACTCTATGAGGAAGGCAGAATTGAAGCAGTTCAAAGGAAACATGACATATATAAATTTAGAGTAAGATTTGTACCCAATCTGTGGTAGAGCATTCTGAGCTCATATTGCTCTGATCAGCCACAGTGGGACACACTGTCATGTGTTTCAAACATAGTGATGTCATTTTAGTCTTCTTTGATAAGGAAAGACAAGAACCAACCAAGAATGAAGAAAATTCTCCTGGGAAGTTAAGTAGCTTAAACTGTTATCAGTTTAACACTTTACTGAGAATTAACAGACAATCAACTAAGAACAAATCAGACAACTTAAGATATCTAAAATGTGGAAGGGTGGCAATGAAATGGGAAGGAGCAAAATCCAAAACTAACTTTGCCTAGAGTCAGTTTTTCTTGGAAGCAGCTCTTCCTTCAGAAGAAAACCAAGATTCCCAGATAATCATTGTGTGATTATGTTCATTAGTTCTATCCTGTCCTTCCCTTACTCATTCACAGCATCCCCCTTTTCTAAAGCTATTCAGTTATACACCAGAATATATAGGTGTAGTAACTTTGAGCAGTGTCTCTCCTATAGGAATCTAGGGACTCTCCACCATGTAATCACTTGCTTCCTTGTGTTTGCTTATGGATATGCTGCCTATTTCCCCTGCCATAGAAAGACAAAGGTTCCTTATTTTAGTTCAGATGGACATACCTGGCTGGCAAATGAGAACAAAATTACAGGAAGAGTGCATGATTATTTATCTAGCTCGAATTCTCTACCTTATTAGACTTTTTGATGCTGTAAATCTAACAGTACCTTCAGTTGGACTCCCTGTTAAGAAACAACATATTACAACTTGGAAGAAGTCCCTCAAGACAATAATGGAAAGATTTTCTTTTAGTTATCTAAAATTCTTCATGAATGTGTAATTTTCTTGTGTAATAGATTGATCTAATCCTACTAACTGGGTCAGGACTCCTGCTCAGGCAAGCAGGACATCCTTAACAGCAGATGATATGCAGAGAGAATGAACAAATAATTCTAAGCTCAGAAATGACAATTGACATTTATATAATGCTTTAAAGTCTTAAATATTATATATATATATATATATATATATGTTTATACATATATACTTCTTAATGACTTTAGTCTCACAAAAACTATTAGGTACATCAGTTATTGTTATTCTCATTTTACAAAAGAAGAAATTAAGGCCCAGTGAGATTGAATAATTTACCTATAATCATAGAGATAGTCATTTTCAGGTTTTAATTCAAGTTTTTCTGAATCTAGATCTAGCATGTTAACCCTGATACCATGTGAACTTTCCTATTATTTTTCTTTGTTATTAGCACCTAGCACAACCTTGCATAAAATAAGTATTAAATTTCCTTGAATTTATTGAATCAATATGCTAATACTTGAGTGGAGCTCACTGGTATAAGTAATCTTTCCAATAGTATAAATGCACTGCATTTCTTGACTCTCTCTTAATTTGTCACTCACAGTGGGTCTAGCCAATGTCCTAGAAATCTTATTCTCTGTCTCTTGATATCACTTGGGTACTAATGGAAAATATATATTGATCATGTTATCTTTCACTTACTAATCACTGGCCCACTTCCTTTTCTAATTATGCATCAACTTGATACTTTGCTTGCAATTCTTCAATGTTAATAAGCCACAGACCTACCATATGCTAAACATATAGGATGTCCCAAAAGTCTTAGTTCAGTTTTAAGTTTTTATAGTTTTTTTGTTGTAAGCTTTACTAGCTTAAAACTGCTCCAAAACTTATGGAACATCATTATACATATATATGTATATACATATATATGTATGTATATGAGGTTCAAGTATGCAGCACTACATCAAATGCTCATGACTTATCATTGTGGGAATTCCTTTTGAAGAAGAAGAGGAAATGATAAGGGAAATAAGTCTTTTTTAGAATTGATTGTCCAGCCTAGAAGGCACTGCACAAGACTACCCAGCATGGCATGCCCTTATTAGAGAGGGTGCTCTGCTCTATGAGCAAGTCAGAATTGAAGCAGCTCAAAGGAAACATGAGATATATAAGTTAGAGTAAACACCCCAGGTGTTCACATGGACAATTTGTGCCTGACCTGTGGTAGAGTATTTCAAGATCATATTGCTCTGATCATAGCTGGACACTGTAATTTATCTCTATAGTGATGTTATTTTGGTCATCTTCAATACTGAAGGACAAGAACCAAGCAACTCTTTCTTTTCCTTAGCTTTTGCTAACCACAGAAATACTAAATTTTTTTTGCCCCTAAAATATCTTCTGGGTCAGAGACAGCTTCTACATAAATTCTTTCACATTTACCCCAAATCTTTAGCTGGCTATATTTTTTCTGGCATTATTTTTGCATACTTCTGTCTCTAAAGACCAAGTTTTTAGATTGGCTCATGATATTACTCAGCCATGCCTCTAGCTTAGACACAACTGGTAGCGAATTTCTATAACATACAGGGCAGACTCAGCAGGAACACAAATCTCACCTCCCCACCATCCCAGAAAAGGAAAAATGGCTGACTCTTTCAATGAAGCATCCTTCAGAAAGATCAGTCATGTAATCTGGAGAGAGTAAGATCTCTGGGATTTCTGCAACAAAAAATACCCCTACCTGAGGCAGAGAGGAAAATTACCTAAAGTTACCAGAGAGCTCTACAGTAAATCCAAACGAGTGTGAACTCAGTCAAGACTTAAACCTGGACAAAGGATGGCTTACAAAGCAATAGCCTTGCATTTGGATAAATAGCAAATAATTCTGAAGGAATCCATTGTAATTAAGAAGGGCTGAGGAAGACTCTCGACCCTTTATCCATTGTGTCTTGCTGCCATAATTTGAATATATATATATATATATATATGTATATGTATATATAAAGCTATCTCTATGTGGTGATTACTTTCTATATTTTCTCTCTTCTGTGATCTCTCATTCTTCACATTACCTTGTTTTACATTTAGATAAGAACATATTTTGTATTTCCAGTAAATAGTAAGCTCCTTGAGGGGCTTTTATTTTTTAGCCTTTGTATCTCCAGTGCCTAGCATGGTTCCTAATACATACCAGGAATTTAACAATTATTTGATTAGTAGAATTAAAGGAAGGAGTATGAGGATACATATAAAAAGACAGATCTATGATCAGTATATATTGGGAATGGTCCTTTAACTGAAAGCTCTAGCTGTAGCTATAATGGCAAGAGTCTGTTACACTACTCTACTTTTTCTCTTTATAGTCTGCTGGACACTTGCTCATAGATAGCAGCCACAAAAATCCTGATGACCTCAGACCAGTTTTTGACTAGTTTTTCTCTAAAGGTTTTCTTTGGATCTCACACAAGCCACATGGCTTGAGGTTGTGCTCAGAGTTTTCATAGTCCTATTTTCAAAACTATTAGTTGAAGGCTCTTGAAAAACAAATAGTAATCATTTTAAATGTCAGCAATTTTTTTTTGTTTTTAAGAGAGATTTCTGGTTAATAAGAATTTGAATAAAATAATTCCTCATGAAGGCTGTTTTAATTTACCTTGCTAAAAAAGCATGCTGAAGGAGAAAGAGCTGAGAACTTTTGCTTAAAAATGTCCTCTATTTCAACACTGACCTCAACAATTTACTGAATGGCTTTCCAATAAAGGAGGTTCCTCTGTATCATTTAATGAATATGCAAGGTAGGGAGAGAAGGTCAATTGTTTCCCTAATGGTTTCCAAGTATTGAAAGATAGCTAAAGAGGATGTGGGTTATGTCCCTCTTCTCTTTTGACAGGACAAAGTTGTCTATTGGTAAGGCAAGGCCACTTTCATACGCAGAGCATAAATAGTTATTATGAGCCTTCTACTTACTGAATTAGGTCTGTGAATATAAAGACAAAAGCAATAGCCTCTTCCTTGAAGAAGCTTACATTCTACAGGAATCCTGGATTTAATACACATACCCTCCATAGCTTCCAACAGTCAACATATCCCAAAATATAAAAATAGATCTAGGATATCCATGAGAGGAAGGAATAAGCATTTATTTAAGCAACTGTTATGGGCAGGTATTGTACTTAGAATTTTACAAATATTATTTTATTTGACCCTCACAACTAAGAGACACCAAAGCATTATTTTCTTCACTTTCCAGTTAAGACTAAGTGATTTGGGGTGGCTAGATGGCGCAGTGAATAGAGCACCGGCCTTGGAGTCAGGAGTACCTGGGTTCAAATCCGACCTCAAACACTTAATAATTACCTAGCCATGTGGCCTTGGGCAAGCCACTTAACCCCATTGCCTTGAAAAATCTAAAAAAAAAAAAGACTTAGTAATTCTCAGGATCAACTGGTAAGAATCTGATTAGATTTGAACTTAGATGTTCCTGACTGCAGTCCCATTTTAATGATGTGGATAAGTCCTTCCATTGGTGCAAATGACAATATTCCATACCTTCTTATGCTATATAACTTTTATTTATTTTTTCCTCCATGGAGGACCTATCCAATATTCTGGACAGAGTCAAGCATACCACAGCAGAGGCTAAGGTCCCAGTGGGAGGAAGTGAGGAAGATTGTCAGAGTCCCAGTCAATGTTCAGGAGTATTTGCTAGCTTGAGATAACTTCTGGTGCCTTTTATCTACATTGTTGTGCTGTGTACTTTGCAATTGTTAAGTTTTTTCAAGACATAGTTATAATAAAGGTTATGTGTGTGTGTGTGTGTGTGTGTGTGTGTGTAGACACCTTTTTGCATTTCCCACTTTTTAACATTGACATCTATCTGAATAATCTAGATTGAAACTGGTGCAATTAGACATATCATCTCATTTTCATACTTTCTTCTACTTGGAATCTAAATTTTGTCCTTTGCTCTGACATTATCACTACCCAACTGCAACTGATATATCTTATAACCTAGAGGTACTTAGCTCAGGAAAGATTCAGTAATAAAGAAAGATCCATGTGGCATTTATTCCCATATGAGTAACATTCTAGACCCATAAATGGACCCTTGGAGATCATCTAACCCAACACATTCATTTTACAGATGAGGAAGCTGAGACTCAGAGTGTCAGATTTAGAGAACATTCATCAAAGAGAAAGAGTCATAAAAAGGAAGAGGCAAGGGTATATAGCCGCTACAGTCACAAATTATTTTCTGTATCTAAGATGAGTCTAGTTAGAAAAATCCAGACCCTGATTTCTGGTGATACAGGAAAGTGAACTGAGTCAGTATTTTGAGCAGAGTGAATGAATCAGAGAGAAAGTGAATATGAAAAAGAAGATGAGAGAGAACATATGTGATTATATATCTATGAGTAAGAGCAGTGTGTGTGAGGAAGAGGGACACTGGAAAAGAGGGTAGAAGAGAGGGAAGGGAAAAAAGGGAGGGAGAGAGACAAAGACAGAGACAGAGAGAGACAGAGAGATAGAAGGAGATGGGGGGGGAGAGAGAGAGAGAGAGAGAGAGAGAGAGAGAGAGAGAGAGAGAGAGAGAGAGAGAGAATTTGATGAGATTTTCTTTTGTCCTGACAACTTCCATGAGTTTGTTCTTTAAAAAAATAATTAAATTAAACATATATTAACTTCTAAAGTTTGTTCTAAAATAAGGGACAAATGTTAGTCCAAAAAGTGTTTGGTCTCAAGAAAGAACAAAGGAGAATTAGGTTAATATATACATTTACCAATATTTTTGTAAGCTCACTGATTATGTAGATTTCCACAGGAGTTCTGACTAGAAAAGTGAAACACAGAATGGAGTTTTGGAGAGGGGATATTTGTGTGTTTTATTTTTTCATACTTTATTTGATATTTTGATACTTTATTTTATTTTTCCAATTACAAGTTATGAAAGTTTTTCAACATTCATCCACATACATATGCATACATATATGAGTTATATAATTTCTGGACACCCTTCCTTTCCACCCCACCCCCCCTTTCGCTCAATGCAAACAGTCTGGTGAATCTGTATATATACATTTGTGTTTAACATGTTTACAGATTAGTCATTTTCTGTATGAGGAATTAGTACTATGGGGAAAGAGAGAAAATCATGTGAAAGGAAAGAAGAATATAAAAGAAATTTTTTTAAAAAAAAGTGAATGTAGTACTCATTCAGACTCTGTAGTTTTCCTTTGTTTTGTTTTTCTTCCTCTGAATGTGGATGATGTTGTCCATAACAGGTCTCTCAGGGTTGTCCTAGCTCTCTGGACTGCTGAGAAGAGCTACAACCATCAAGGTTGATCAGTTCACAATATTGTTGTTAATGTGTAGAATGTTCTCTTGGTTCTATTCCCTTCACTCAGCATCAGTTCCTGTAATTCATTTCATGCTTCTCTAGAGTCTGAGCATTCATGGTTCTTTTAGTCCAATAGTATTCCAGAATATTCATATACCATAACTTATTCAGTCATTCCCCAATTGATAGGCATTCCTTCAATTTCTAATTCTTTGCCACTACAAAAAAAGAGCTTCTATGAACATTTTGGAACATGTAGGACTTTTCCCAGTTTTTTATGATTTCTTCTAAATATAGCCCTATTACTGGGGGTATGGTTAGCTGCTCTTTGGGCATGGTTCCAGAATGGTTGGATCGGTTCAGAACTCCACCAATAGCATTAGTGTACCAGTCCTCCACAACCGTGGAGAGGCATTCTTAGACAATTCTACTATAAGAAGGCAGGATCTGAGAACACTGCCTTTAGAGTCTCTCAAGGGAACAACCCTCAACCCAGAATTGGATGACAGACATACTTCCTGGGAGAAATGTCCAGGAGCACTTGCCAGAAGAAATGACTCCTCCCAACCCAGAATCTTTGTGTCTTCTGAGTTATACTAAGATTTCCACAAAGCATGTGAATCTTCCCTATCCAGTATGTCTTCACCACCCAGTGACTACTGATATAATCAAGAGATTTAAACCCATTGCCTTAAATAAATAATTTTTTTTAAAAAAAGAATCATCAGAATGATAGTAACCTGTACTGATAGAGGAAGTGCTTCACTAAGCAATTAATACATCAATGGAATCACAGGTCTATGAAGAGTAAAAAACAAAAAGAAACTTAGTTTCATTTTGATACATTACTAAATATGTTACTATTTCTTTGTGTTCACTGCATATACATATATATGTATATGTGTATATATGTATATGATATATATATGATATATGTGATATATATTTTTTAATCTGCTGCTTAATTGATTCCCCATGATTTTTATTTATTATTTTGAGAACTATTTGCTTGTTTGCTTTGACCACTTAAGTACAGGGGAATGAATCCTGGACATTATAGCAATGTTAGTTCCCCCTATCTGATCAAAGGCATATGAGATAAATATTTTTTCCCAATCAACTGCTTCTCTTCTTATCTAAGTTGCATTGATTTCATTCATGCAAAAGACCCCAAGTCTCCTAACTTCTAGTCTAAATCAGTGCTTTCTTACTTTAAAATAAAGATTCCCCATAGAGTATGAAAATATTTTTTGGTTATTAAGGAGGTTTTTGAGGAAGTCATAATAATCATTACTTTATTGAACATGTAAAATTAGAGTTGAAATGAATTTGATCTCTCATGTCAGATTGTTTTTAAGTTGTTCAATTACAAGAAATCTGGTGCCAAGCGGCCCTGATAACAACAGAATTCTTGGTCAGCAGATTGTACTCAGTATCCTTGAATTACTACTGGTTTTGGTAAAGTGACAATAGTAATAAATCTAAAATTCACTTTCTCAGCAGAGGTACCAATCTATTACTTTTTTATCAAAAAAGAATTTAACAAAGTTATATGTGATCATTATAAAGCAAATAAAACCCATTAAAATAAGAACTTGAGAAAAGATTCAACCCACAACACACTTTCAATAATAGAATTGGCAAAGTCCTAGAGGTGGCAGAGGTAAGTAAAATTGATAACTGCAATGTTGGATATGAGGTATGATAAAGTATGCAGACAAGAGCTTGTATAATTTCTTCGGTCATTTTTACAGCCACCAAGAAAAGAGCAATTGTAAGAAATCCTAGACTATCCTCTTCACAGAGAGTTTTAATCTAAAACTGGTGCTTTATTCAATAATTCAGAGCAGAAAAACCAGGTAAAAACTTCTTTAAAAGGTAGGACTATTGAATTCATATGCTGCCTTGTTGAGTTGGCTGAAATCTTACTGGTGCAAAGGTAACTAGAGCTAGAATCATGTAAAGCTGTAAAATCAGTTATAAAAAGTAATTTAATTGCAATCAATATTACATTGAAAAAGGAAATAGCATAACACACTATTATACTTGAGGGTACTAGTTAGTGATTAGTTCATTGTCAAAATAGGTGTATGATCCAGATTTCTTTGAAATTTTTCCAAACGAAAGATGCTGTCTTAGTGCCATATAAAACAGTTCTATTTTGAAGGTTTTTAAAAAAGCATTTTAAATTGATTCTCTTCCTTCTTGCATAAAGACTGACAGTTCAAAAGAGTTTTGACTACATTTTAACCTAGGTAGATGAGCCCCATTAAACCCTTTCAACACCAAAAATCAGACTTTTCCCTGGCAATCTGTTTAAATTTTCTACATTTTAACAAAATACAACAAATTATCAAGGAGAGTCACGAATTATTGGGAAGTTACATTCATTTAGTTTTTTGATTAGGAATTCTACTTGGACTAATCTGTGTTGAGAAACTATTGAAGTAAAATACATAAGAGAACTTAAAGACCTTCTAGTCCAAACTCCCTTATTGTACAGATGAGGAAACTGAGGCACAGAGAAGAGAACTGTCTTGTCTAAGGTCTCACAGCTACTTTTTGACAAAACTTATGCTTGAATTGAGTCCTTCTTATTCCTATAATTATACTCTTAACATACCAGGATGATTCCTTCTTTCTTTAACTACATTTTATTTAATCTCCGCATGTGTACTCTTATGGATACTGCACAGTAACAACATCAATACATTATAAATAAATTTTACTATAGAATCATTAAAATCTATTGTAATATAATTAAAATGCTCACCTGCTTATAACATTGTTTGGTGGAATTAACTGCCCCAAGAAATATCATTTCACCTTTGCATTCTATAGTCACAAAACCAAATTACAAAATTAGATGTGGTTTGCCTCTGAATTTTAATCATGTCTCCTCTAATATATTACAAATTCTTTTAAGATAGGGATTGAATCTTCTCCAGCTTTGTGCCTGGGATGTAGTAAATGCTCCATAAATATTTATTTAATTAAAGTTTTTTTGAAGAAATAAATTTAGAATTAAGAATATCACTGACTTTGATACCTGCTGTATGACCACTAGCTTTGATCAATCATTTGAGCTCTCTAAAAAACTTCAGGTACTTCATCGGTAAAATGGGCTTAATTTAACTCACACTAGTGTCTTCTATTGTTGCTTTGTAAAGCTTAAGTTGTACTATTCAGTTAAAGAAGATTCATTGAAGACTTATTAATTCAAGACTCTTCAGTGGGAATTTGGATGAGAAAGATCAAAGTGCACATAGCCTCTTATTATAAGTGACCTTAAACATATGTGAGGGCACATATAATCACAAATCAACATTTGTGATAAATGCAGAGAAGGAATCTAGACAAAGTACTGTAAGAAATATGAGAGGGAAGAGATTACTCTCAGTTGAAAGGATCAGAGAAGGTTTGATGATGGAAGTGATACTTTGAAGGAAGAGAAGGATTTCAACTAATAGAGACAGTAGAAATGAATTCCAGACATGGGGGGGGGGGGCATGCATAAATGGATGAAAGCAGAGGGCAGATTGATAGTGGGAGAGTTTGTGATTTAATGTGTCTGGAACATAGGCAATGTGATTGAAAGAGAATGAAATAATGCTAGAAAAGGTCAGTTGGAGCCAGATTATAAAGCCCCTCAAATGTCATTCTGAAGCATATGTTTTTTCTGTGGGGATCTGTTGAAGTTGTTTGGGTAGTGGATTGACATAATCACATAGCTTCCTTAGGAAGTTCTCTGTCCTTAGGGAATAGGAGTAAAGAAGGTAGATGGTTGGGTTGACAAAAATTTATAGATTAGAAGAATGAGAATGGAAGAAAACCGAGACAGTAAGAGTTTTAAAGAAGGGGTTCAATATTGTTGGTGGGGGGGGAAACAGAGGAGGTAGGTTTGCAAAGTAGGGAGGGAAGGAGTGGCTAGGTGGCTCAGTGGATAAAGCACCAGCCCTGAGTACCTGGGTTCAAATCTGGTCTCAGACACTTAATAATTATCTAGCTGCATGGCCTTGGGTAAGCCACTTAACCCCATTGCCTTGCAAAAACCTCAAAAAAAAAAAAAGATTCCTGGGAGAGGAAGAAGGTCAGAAGATCATGTTCAAAGAAAGGAATTTAGGGCAAGATAAGAGATCTTGCTTGGAAAATTTTGCTCCATTTGAATTTTTTCCACCTAGTAAAGATATTATAGGAACACATAATTCACAGATAATAGAGGTCAATTACCTTTTATTTAATGTTATCTTATGAAGGAGAATGCAATACATTTTAAGGAAGTTCTGTTCTTTAGAATTAGTCTAATTCTGCCTCTCTTTACCTTCTACCTATGTTTCTTTACTCTGCCCTCTGGGTTCAGACAGAACAAACCTAATCTCTCTACCTAATGACAGCCCTTCAAATAGGTGAAATCAGTTATTATGTCCTCCCTAAATCTTTTCTTGTCCAGGCTGATTCTCTGAAAATTGTCAGATTCTCTTGAGAATATGAAAGCAATTAAAATGAGTCTAAAGCAAGTTCATCAGCTATATAACTATGTTTCCCCCAGTCTCATTGCAAATCATTTGTAATAGGCTTAGACATCTTAAGGGAGTTTACCAATTCTCTTAATCCTTTCATTATTCTTTAAATGAAAATTCTATTTGGTACCTCCTTAAAGAACTAGAAATCTCTAACTGAAGCCAAATTTTAAAGAACTTCTGTAATGTAAATTGTAATACAGTAGAGCAATTGATCATGCCAAGAGATTTTTGTCATTGTTGCTTAAATGGACTGTGTAGATATAGCCAAAGTCTATGTGAATTCCTCTAATGTACAAGCCAAAAGCTATACAAAGAAACTCTGGAGAAAACTATGATACTCCACAAATATATATGCATATATGTATATAAATATACTATCTAATCTGATATTCTTAAATTTGGAATTAATACTTCTGATCAAAAGTTGGTCTCTTAGCCTTTAACTAATAATAAATTTATAAATTTATAAATTTCAGCATATAAAGAAACAAGGCATTTCTCCTACAATATTGACTTGGCCTGTGCCAGTATTATCTGGTCATTTCAATGACAGCACTAATAAATTCCTTACCTGATCAACATACCATAAGATAAGAGATATCTTGGATGTGGAGAGAGAAAACCCTATTGTTAGTTGTAAACATTTACATTCCAGCCTAAGAAATTCTTGTTAATAAGAATTTTAAGTAAATATTATAAGATTTGAGAGAAATCATATTGTAAAACTATGTCATCTCTGTGCAATCTCATTGGTCACCTAACTCAGTTTTTATGATTCTTTGTCATTTCTGTATAAAATGCCCCCCAAATTTTGTATCAGCATTGGCATTTGTAAAGATGCCATCCACCCAGGGATTTTAGAAAGATCCTAGAGTATAAAACTTCAATTATAAAATTTTGCTATTTCGTTTTTAGTATAAGAAAATTATGGTTAACAACACACACACACACACACACACACACACACATATGTAAATTCATTCCACAAGCAAAATGAATTCATTCCAAACATTTGGAACATTATTCATTTTCTTTTATCCTTAAAATCACACATAATTAATTAAATTTTTATAATTTTTATAATTCAGGTCAATTCACTGAAAATAGAAACAATTTCATACAATGGGATTTGAGAGGAGTCCTGTTTTTAACTAATTATTCTAGTGCCCTTCAACAACAAAATATATGAATCACTGAATGCAGTGATATTATGACTTGCAAGTTAAATAATGCAAGTGAGGAAGGAATGTGCAAAATCACCAGTCTCACTTTTTCTCCTGAAGTTATCTGGATCCAGAAGCAAGATAAAGATCAGGCTAACTGGGAGATGGTCCTGGATACAGTGGGAGACCTTGGCCTGTTTAAGCTAAGGTCTTTCCCAGGTTTTAAAAGTATGTCTAAGGCAATGCCCTTCAGTGATTAAGACTAGGTAAAAAATGAAACAAAGAATGGTCTCTTTTATGTAATCAAAAAACAAACAAACAAGCTTAATCATCCAGGAGGGCAAGATCCTTAGATTTCTGGTCAAAACAGAAACAATTTCTATTTATTTTCACTCTGAGCCAAAAGAACTCAAACAAAGACCAAGTGAGAGAATCTGAGGGGGTGATTCCCTATGTGGACAAAGTCTAATATGTAGTGTCCAATTGTTGCTGAAGAAATTTGTGCCACCATTTAAGATTGAGAGTTGTTTTAAGTGAAAGAATTCACATTTGAGTTGAAATAACTCAGGGTTTATTTTACAGGTCTGCAGAATTTATAGGTTCAAACCATTTTTGGAAGAGACAGCAATGTGTTTATAAGGAGTTTGAGGATGGGGGAATAGCAAAGGACTAGGTGAGGTGCCTAAGGGAAAAGAGAGAGAGAGGGAGAAACAGCCATAAGAGCCAGCTTAGACTCAAGCCTGTCCAGCCACATGGAATAGAGAACCCTAGTTTTCAGGTGGACCTAGGCTGGGAGTTCATGGCTCTAGTTTAGATAGAGAAAAACAGAGTGTCCATCTTAGAAGAGGGAAGGAAGGAAAGAGAACTTTTCTTCTGGTCCCCACATTTAAATGTATTTCCATAGTGGGTTGGACAAAGGTGGTGCTTGGAGAGTGGTTTAGCATGGCTCCAGGTTTTCTCCAATACACAAGCCACAGGAGGGCAGTTCTCCATGGAAGGGCCAAGACAAGACTCATTTTGAAGTCCAGTAGGTCACATCCCCCTGCTCAAGATGACTGTTATACCTATGTAAGCTTGGCCAAGGTTGGAGTGAGAGTCAAGAGAAATTCTTTGTATCACAATTACCATATTTTAGAAAGTGATGTTTGTTCCCCTACTATTTGCTCCTTTATATAATCAATTAATTAATAAATTAAATGAAAAACAGTTATAAAGAACTTCCTATGTGTTAGATGCTCTGTAAGGGCTAAGGATACAAAAATTAAAGTCTCCAACTTTAGAGTTCTTACATTTTGTTTGGGGAGACATGTATATATGTCAATTAAAATACATATAAAAATAGATAAAAGGGTTTTGGGGGAGGGGAAGTAATATCAGTTGGAATATTAGGAAGGAATGAAAGACAGGTTTTGTGAGAGAAGGTCTTATTAACTCTCTTTGCAACTTGTTGAATTTGAAGCATTAGTGGAATATCAAAATAGAAATACTTCATATCCCTCATGGGGATCCTTTCTTTTTCAAATAACTTTTGAGACTCCTTCACATTTCCTCCATCAAAATCTACTCTCAGAAAAAAATTCTAATGTCAATTATTTGCATATTTTGTGAATTAATTGGTTTGTTAACTAGGATGTCTACCTTTCTGCTTAATGCTCAAGCTCTTCATACAATCTCTATCAAATTTTTCTGTAAAGCATCAGATAATATATATTCCCACTAATATAGAAATGATTGATCACAGCTTGAACCGCCCTCAGGAAGATTTGAATTTCAATAGAGATCAAAACCCAAAGATCTGATGCTAGAATTATTTCTGGAAGCAAATAAGTATGGAGACTTTCCCAACATTCTTGATGTCATAACACACAAACAATCTTTTTTTGTTGTCAGACTTGGGACTAGAAATCAGATAAAACAAAAACTAAACTGTAAGTGTCATGGATCAGGCTTCTTGTGGAAAATGTAGTACAATACTTTATATACTCAACAGATACCCAATGCATATATATTTTTTAATTTTGTGATGGAAGGCATAAGCTTTTTTCTGGCATTTAAAAACATATCATGAAAATCTAATAAACTATCACAGAATATAATATTGACAGTAATAGTTGTATTAATAATGATTGTAGGATATAGACTTTTTATTGAACCAAAATTCTTTGGAATTTCCTCTTTTTCTGTGTATTCTACCTAATAACTTTAATGTCTTATTTTTTCTAAGTTATTTGCATATTTCCATATCCTAGTTCAGATTTCTTATAATTTTCCTTTGAAAATTAATGTTAATATCCCTGTCTTTGTATAAAACAGTAATAAAATGTTATCTTACATTTTAATAAGTCTATGTTTATAGCATTGAAAATATCATTTAAACCTTATAGAATTCTATGAGATAAGAAGGGCACAAAAAAATTATTGGCTCCTACAGATAAGTAAAATGAGACACCTGGGTCATTAAATGGCTTACCCAATGTTACTCAGATTAATCAGAGACCAAAGCATGGTTTCATGGACAGGCTTTTAATGTTAAGAAGAGCTGTGATTAAATCCCATCTCTGACATATATAACCATGTGACACAATAAGAGTACAAGCACTGGATTCTTTAGTTTTGAAAATAAGAAAACTGAAGTTTAGAGAAGTGCTTTCTCCGAGGTCACATAAAAAAATCAGAATGTATCCCACACCCAGAATACCTGACTCCAAGTCCAGAACTTACATTTCTTTAATCTATTCCATTTTGCTCTCTACTTACTAAGCAAAGACAATATTAATTACTGATTCATGAATGTCTTTGGGCACATGATATAGGTATCTTTTTCCAAAGGCAGTTATGACTCTGCATTGAACCTACCTGACCTCAATCATGATCAAAGTAAGGCAGGCAGGCATGTTGTGTACATGCATATAGACACATGAAATGTATTTATCTGTGTGGACATATGTGCATATTCACACATGTATATACACATGTATGGTATATATTTGTTTCTCATTTTATATATAATCACACCTATATGTATATGTGTGTTTATGCATATATGTATGTGTATAGGTATATGTGTATGTGTATGTATGGAGAGACATACACACATAGAGAAAGGCACACATACCCATATAGATAAGCTATATGATCAGAGGTCATGGAACAATTGAAACAAAGTGCTTTGACCAGCTAAGACAAAAATCATCATGCTTTAACCAAATGATCTAGTCAGTAACAGAACATGGTATACTGATAGAGGTCAAAAATTCCATAGAGATCCAAATAATTATCTTTTGAAAAATTTACCTAGGTAGGCAGATAGCTATTAAAGTGTCATAAGAGTGAAAGTGATGTTTTAATGTTGCTGAGGATTTAAAAAATATTTTTATGCATTTTTTTTATCACAGAGACTTTCTAGGTGAAGGACATAACTTTTTAAAAAATCAAATAATAAATAATGAAATTATCTTATAAATATTTTATCATGACTGGGTACAATCAAGTTAAATCACATTTATTTAGTGTTTTTTAAGAAACAGTCATTTTAAGGCTTGGATAGTTTAATATTAAGTATTAAATCATCCTGCTTTTAAAAAAAAATCACTGGAATCACTAAAATGCCCATATCTCTGACTCAGAGTTTCCATTGCTAGGCAAATATCTCAAAGAAGTCTAATAAAAAGAAGATCCATGTGCATAAAAGCATTTATAGCAGCATTTACAAATAACTGGAAAAAATATAATTGTTTTATCAACTGGGAAAAGACAACAGTTCTGATACCCAGATGAAATGAAATATTATTTTGCTATAAGGACAAAGAAGCATGAAAAGATTTACACGACTTGATGTAAAATGAATTAAGCAGAAATAAATGTGGATGTATGTATATGAGTGAGTATGCATATGTAAATTTAAGAGGAGAGAGAGAGGGAGAGAAAGACTCTACAACAATGGGAATGAAAATAACCACAACAAATGGAAAGAACAACTAAGAAAACAACCAAAAGATTAATACTGAAAAATTATAGCGAACAAGCTTGGCCCCAAAAAAGAGATATGAGGAAACACCTCCTCCATTTCTTTGCAGAGGTAGGGGCAGAGCAAGGTTATGAAGCATTTCATATAATATCAGTTTTTGTTGGTTTTACTTTTTCTCTTCTTTTTTTAAGACTTTGTATAAGGGATAGCTATTTGGAAGGTAGAGGGAGGAAGATACAGGGGGAAATCTAGATGGTAGAAAAACTAATGATATAGATTAGTCTATGTTTTTAAAAAAACCCAGTGGAAGACCCTTATAAAGATGATTGTTTTATATTAAAAGGGAATAGAACTAGAAAGTTAAGACTAAAAATAGAATTGCTAACAGGACCACTGATCAAACCATCTTCTTTTCTCTTTAGAAAAAAAAATGTTAACATTTTCTAGTAGTCAATTAGATCTTACAAAGATGACCTATTATCTCTTATAGTTTTTAAATTCCCTCAGCAGATTTCTTTACCTCATTCAAATGGTAAGTTCCTATTAATGAATCACTTAAATACATGTTATTAAATTTTATTTTAGCTTAGATGGTATTTCCAAAATTTGGAAACTCTCAGGAAATTTTTTTAGACTGGATTTTTTTAAAACATTTTGACAAAAAAAAAGAGGTGAGTATTCCAAGGCATTGTATTTTGATAAAAAAGCAAAAATGACAGATTTACTTAGAAAAGGAATTTTAAAACAGTGCTTCACAGGCATGAACTACATGTTCCTACAGTTCTTTTAAGAACCAAATCACATGGATTTTTTTTCATCTTTCTATTTATTATTTTATTGTATATTTTAAATTATACACAAAGGTAGTTTTCAACATTCATTCATTCATTTCAACAAAAATTTAAGTTTATGAGTTCTGCATTTTTCTACCTCAAACAATCTGGTGAAAGTTGTCCATATACAATCGTGTTTAAACCCAGAGTCTCTTCCACTGGGAGGTCTTTGTTGTTGTTCAATAAGAGAATAGGTTGGAGAGATATACACTCAAGTAATGAGCATAACTGTGAATGTGAATGGAATGAAACTCATTCATAAAACAAGACAATAGTGGAATACATTAGAAAGGAGAATGAAACATTGTATTGTTTATAAGAAACACACTTGAAATATAAACATTACAAAGAGTTAAAAAAATGGACAGAACACAATCTATTACTTGCTTTTGACTCTTTGAGATGTCATTTGGGGTTTTCTTGGCAAAGATACTGGAGTGATTTGCCATTCCCTTCATCAGCTCTTTTTACAAGTGAAGAAATAGAAGCAAACAGGGTAAATGAGTTGCTCAACATCAGAAAACTAGTAAATATCTGAAGATGGATTTGAACTCAGGTCTTCCTGAACCCAGGCTTAGTTTTCTACATAGTCACCTCCCCCTCACCAATTCTTTAGGGTTAAGTTATTTAACCTTCAATTAAATTTTGATATGATCATACTTTTGGTTGTACTATGGATTCGTTTTTTTAAGAGATTTTTTAAAATATTTATTCTTCTGTCCATTTGTTGTTGTTTTCTTTAGCTTTTTTGCAAGGCAAATGAGGTCAAGTGGCCTGTCCAAGGTCACACAGGTAGGCAATTATTAAGTGTCTGAGACCAGACCTGAACCCAGGCACTCCAGGGCCAGCGCTCCATCCACTGCACCACCCAGCAGCCCCTTGTCCATTTGTTTTTGAAATTTTTTTTGCCCTAATACATTGAGTGAGCACCAGAGTCCTATCATATCCATCTTTTCTAAAACTCTATTTAGGACATAACTTTTTCTTTGAAGAAGTTCTAATCTTTCTAAACTTTTAAACCTTTCTTGGTTTAGACTTTTCCAGTTTGAAAGGGGTATGTTGAGATTCCAAATCATTATATTTTGATTGCCTTTTTATCCCTGGTAACTCATTTAGCTTTTTTCAGGCAAATTTTGATTTTATGCCATTTGGCGTATGTCAATTAAGTATTAATATTAGTTTATTGTTTATAATACCTTTACCAAACACAATTTCTCAGTTCACTTATTCAAGTTTTTTTTTTGAAGTTGCTTTGTCTGAGATCATAATTGCTACTCCTGGTTTTTCCCTTAAAATTCAACTGAAGTTTAATAGATTTTGTTGTGCTTCTTTCTGGTTTTTTTTTTAGATTTTTTGCAAGGCAAATGGGGTTAAGTGGCCTGTCCAAGGCCACACAGCCAGGCAATTATTAAGTGTCTGGGACCGGATCTGAACCCAGGCACTCCTGACTCCAAGGCGGGTGCTACATCCATTACACCACCTAGCCATCCCTCTTTCTGTTTTATTTTATGAAGGCTATGGGGTTCAGTGACTTGCCCAAGGTCACTCAGCTAAGTATTATTAAATATGCGAGGTGGGGTATGAATTTAGGTCCACCTAACTTCAGGGCTTATGCTCTATCCAATGTCCCCTACCTCTTTGTTTGAAGTCTTTGAGAATCTATTTCAAATGTGTTTCTTATAAATAAAATGTTGCATTTTCCTCTCTAATGTATTCTGCTATTGTCTTCCATCTATGAATTCCAATTGCATTTTTTCTTTTTTTATTGATCTCTTAATTTTATTTTTAATTCTCATTTTGTACAAATTTTTTTACATTAATAAAATATTCTTGTTTAAGAATAAACAAAATACCCCTCCCCCCCATGAATATAGACTTGCTTGGGTGATAAAGTAAAGGGGAGAGGAAAAAAATTAAAATAAAAAAAGAATAATAGTAATAATTGTAGGTATGGGCAGGTGGTGCAATGGATGAAGCACCAGCCCTGGAGCCACGAGCATCCGAGCCCACATCCAGCCCCGTAGACCCAACAATCACTCAGCCGTGTGACATGCAAAGCCACCCGATCCCCACTGCCCTGCAAAAATGCAAAAGAAGAAAAAAAAAAAGACTCAAAATAAAATAAAATAGTAATAATAGTAGGGGTTCCAATTGCATTTAAAAAAATTTTTTACTAGTTTTTTTATCCAGGTCAGTTGTTTTTGACATGCTTCTGACCTGAATCATTGTTTGGTCTCTTCTAATTTTCATGGTTTATACTTCTTGAGTCTAAGCTTTAAGTTTTTCCTCTTGTTCTGTTACTTTCGCAATTCTTTTCTTCAGGACTCATTTGATATTTTTAAGTCTAGCTTCATTTCTTATAGAAATTGTTGTCAAGATAGTTTTTCCAGGAGCAGCTAGGTGGTACAGTGGACAAAGCACCAGCCCCGGAGCCAGGAGCACCCGGGCTCAAATCCAGACCTAGACACCTATTACCTAGCTGTGTGGCCCTGGGCAAGCCACCCAACCCCATTGCCTAGCAAAAACCTTAAAAAAAAAAAAGATAAATTTTTCCTGACCCTTTGTAGAGGTTATTCTCTTCTGGCCTTCTGTATTGAGTATCCCTGGGTCTCTTAAGGTTGTCATTGGTTCGTTTTTTCCCTTCTGTCACTTTCCTTTGATTCTTCCAGATTTTTCAAAACCACATGGATTTTTAATTCACTCATATTTGGTCCTTTTACCCTGTGACCCAGCATTTCTGAGTACAAACTTAATTAAACTTCTGTACCTAGTTGGCCTCAGGTCATGCTTCCTTTTCACATCTCATCCCAAATTCAGCCAATTTGCTAAATTGTGGTTTCCCCCACCCCCCTCCCCCCCAATTTATGTTGTGAACAATTCATGTTCCACTTTGTGAAAGATCTACTAAGGCGACCATCTTCCCATCTATTTAGTAAGTCACTGACCTAAGAAGAGGGAAAAATCTACTTAGAGAAAAATAGAGGTGGCTTCATTTTCTTAGAAGAAATTGAGTTTCATTAGAACCTTTCATGTTATCATCTTTATTGAACACTTCATTTTCTACCTAAGGGTAGAATTTAGGGGGGAAAATAATGAACTCAGAGAACCTAATTCAAATCCTGCTTCTGATGGCTCACCATTTATTTGACCTCAGGCAAATCACTTAACCCCTCCACCCCCCAGGACTCAGTTTCCTTATTTGTAAAATAAAGGGGTTGAAGGAAATGACCTCTTAGGTTCCTTCTAACTTTTGATTGATGAATTATTACTTCCAATGAGACACATAGGCTTATTTTCTTCTCTTCATTCTGTGTTGCTGAGTACACTCTTTGACACTCAAGCAAAACATGTTAAGAACAGTAATCATACAGTTGTTAGGTTTACACAGCTCCTTTCATCCACAACTACAAGTGCTTAATGGACATTTTCCCTTTTATCTCAGCCCTAGCCTTCTTGAGAAGCTAGCATTCAAATGTGATACTTACATGTTACAACTCCTAGACAAGCATTGCTTAATGCTAGGAAAGCATTTTCAAAGATGAAAAATACAGTTCTTACACTATTATTAAGAGTAAAACAGCTTTCAAAGAACGGGTGACATCACTAAGCAAACCTGCTATCTTGAAACTGGAAGCAGTGGGAGCTATGCTATTAACATTCCTGGACAAAGGTAAAATAAGGGCTCTTTCCTCCAGATTCGTGAAGCAAAAATACTTCAGTTTTATTCTTAACTTCCCCAAGATTAGTACCAACAATGCATAAAAGATTTGGCAGCTAAATGGTTCCTTGGCTAGAGGCAGAATCTCACTATGATTCTAGCCCCAGTCAAACTACCCTACACCCCTCACCCCCTCTCTTTCTTTAAAATATTCACCTTAGCAAAGTAATTATTTCTTTGCAGTAAAGTGTTCAAATTCCAGTTTGTCCTATATAGTTTTCTTTAAAAAATTATAACTTGAGACATAAAGAATGAATAGCAGCTGATCTCATTTATCTTCATAAACAAGGTATCTCATTGCTCTTTTCAAGGGAAAATAAATGTTAGATGGGATCAGTCATCATATATCTATCTCAGTAGGTGTAGGGTGCATATTATGATTACTCCTTCTCTTTTGCAGGGCTAAAACAGCTTTTGAATGACATACAATCAGCGATGAGAATGGAAATGATTTACTCGGGGAACCCTGACTCTATCACAGTTAAATCATTTATACACTGGTAAATGACTTGCAGATGACTGGGACTGAGTGTTTTTAGATACTAACTGGTGCTCTGCAATCACCCAATCCCCATTCTCACTAATAATAGTAATGTATCATGGGTAAACTGTATTCAGTGGCCCAGAGAAAAAGAGGAAATCTGGCTCTACATGATTTTTCTACACAGGCCAAAGGCATTTGGCTACTTTGTCTTGACCCATCAAGTGAATTGGAATTTGGTGAAGGGAAATGGAATTGATTAAGAAAAAAGAAAGCTGTCAAATCATTTAAACTACCTATTTTAAAAATTTTACTTTTGACTTTCCTGATAACTCATTTAAAACTTGGACAAATAGGCACCCTAGTTCATATACTTCTTGTCTTTTACTTCAAAACTACAGTTCTTTTTAAAGTAATAATTCAGTTCAAAAAGCATTTATTTAATCATCCACTATGCTCTAGATACCTGTTGGGAATTATGACAAAATGCAGCTGTCAAATATATCAGTTGTGTCCACCTTTTTGTGACCCCATTTGAATTTTCTTGGCAAAGACACTGGAGTGGTTTCCCAATTCTTTCTACAGTTTATTTTATAGATTAGGACCTGAGGCAAATGAGGTTAAGTGAATTGCTGCTCAGAGTCAGAAAGCTAGCAAGTCTGAGGTCAAATTTACTCATAAAGATGAGTCTTTCTGACTCCACTCCCAGCACTAAATCCACTGCTTCAGCCAAAAAAAAAAAAAATCTCTCCTTCAGAAGCTCATAAGTGAACAATAAGGAATAAGAATTTTCCAGAGGTAAGGGAAACCTTTGCAAAAGCCCAGAGGTGAAAGAAGAGGTAGGATGGAAAATAGACTGTTTGAGTGGGATAATCTAATTGTTTTTACTATATTCTTGGTTCTTTATTTACTTCTATTTTGCCTACCTTTTGGAATGAATTCAAAGTTATAACTCTAAGAACATAAGAAAAAAATGTGAATTTCTTTATGTCATACGTGGTTATGTTTAAGACAATGTGCTAAATAATATGGGTATGACAAAGAAAGAAATGAGAGAGTTTATTTTGATGCTGACAGGAATATAAGACAAGCCTGCTCCAAGTCTTCCAGGTTTGCTAATTGAAGGGTCAGAGCAATTTGTCTGACCTAGCCACTAGTGATCTAAGGGCTATAAATGGGAATCAAAAGGAATTTTCTAATTCAAACATAAAATAAGTAGATTTAGAGGAGTATGAGGGCCTGAGTTAAAGGAATTCAGAATATAAGATTGAAGGGTAATTGGTGGATGAGTGTAGAAGTGAAACTTCCATGAAGAAGTTTGTTGAAGGATTCATGAATTCATGTATCTAGAACTAGAAGGGAACTCAGAGGTTCTTAGTCAGATTTCCGGCCAAACCCTCTCCAGATTTGTTTTCCTTATTCATTGTTTCTTGTTATTTTATAGTCTAGCTATACTCACTTCTATTTAATAACTTGATAATCTTTCATTAAGGGGTGGCTAAGTAGCGCAACAGATAGAGCACCAGCCTTGGAGTTAGGAGGACCTGAGTTCAAATTTGACCTCAGACACTTAATAATTGCCTAGCTGTATGACCTTGGGCAAATCATTAACCCCATTGCCTGCCCAAAAAAGAAAAAAAAAAGAAAAAGATAATCTTCAATTATCCTACTGAGTGCAATCCAATATATGATTAGTCTTTAAAACAGTGTGAAGTTAGCTTTCAACTTTCTCTTCTTACAAAGAGAATAAGTATTTGCTGACCAGAGTGACCTCTATCTAGTCTTTTTTGGATACCTTGCTATGATGATTGATTTACTTTGATTAAATTATAGAAATGTCTTTTCTTTCATCTATTTCTCATTTTTTTAGTGTTAATAGATTATTTAATCAGGTTATAAATGTTATTCTTCACTGAAGTAATAATTAACCACTTGCTCTCCTCATCCTCTTAATTCCTTCACAGTTTGATATTTTTTGCTTCAACAATTGAATGGGCAGGCTGGAAACAACCAATTTATATGATATGATACCCACTTCAGCAACCAGTTATCTTATATGTTAACTATTCTAAATGTTATTTTTGTGATACTATTTGATGCTTGTCATATCCAATACCTCCATTTAAATTATTCATGCTATATAGGTTTGAGATTTTTTTTCTCCTTCTCTTTTGCATCAAAGACAACCTGATGATTCTCCCAGATTTTTTGTTTTGTTTTGTTTTCTATGCTGTTTTTCTGGTTGCAGGATATCTGCATTTTAGATGTACCACCTCTTATGATCTCTTACTCTGCCTGATATTTTTCTTGGAGACTTTATATCTAAGCAAAAACTTCCATGACTCATGTACATTAACTAATTGAATCCTCTCTGTCTTTGCAGAAATAGGAAAATAATCAGGTATTCCTAAGAAAGACCTTACTCTTTCCAATAAAACCTTTGTTAACTTATGCATCCTGAAAGAACCCTGTTTCTCGAGAACAATCCAGATATTCCTACATTAAACTAGGAGAATGGTCAAAAGCTTGCAAGATTTCCAGTAAAGTTCCAGAGACCAATTTTGTCTATCTTGGAGGGAGGAAAGAGGTAATTTTGAGAAATATTATGATCTTGTAGACTAGCTACTGAGGGAGTAATTCTTTGGCTTTTGCAACACATAAAACAAAGAAAAAATCCAAATGTCTCAGTCTCATAAAATCTCTTTCCATTTCTGCAATGACAGTGACAGAAAAGGAAAGAGGGATTTTTAAGAGGTGCTAAGAACCACCATGTTTTGACCATCTATGAGCATTAGCTCAGTTGTTGATATTTTGCAGAGGGGATTCTTATCTAATGACAAGTAGAAATAATACTCAAGGAAGTGAATAATTTAATCTTGCCAATATCAGTCTTCACTATAAATGAAACCATAAGGATATTGCAATCAAAAGAAAAGGCGACACAAAGGTCCTTGGAGAAATAAATGACAGAGTTGGTGAAGTTGACTTTGTCATATGACCAAAGAGAAAGAGAACATTTCATGTTCATATTATATTGCAAGGAACATTTTGAGAATAACTCAAAGTTTGAGTTTTCTTTTCCAGTATTCAGTTTCTTTTGAGAACAACAAGAACAGAAAAGTAGCCACTTTGCAATAATTTACAAACTGTAACCTTTAAGGGCATTCATTTTCACAAGCAATGTTTAGGTCTCTTTTTTTCTTTTAAACTTAAACAAAAAAATAAGAAAAGAAAAAAAATTGCCATGTGCATAGCAGAACATAAGAGAAGATTCAAAATATAAATCAACAAAATTCTGTTTCAAGAAAAGCCTATATAATAAATAATATATTGTGTTCATCTTTCCTTTGCTTCCTTGAAGGTTTTCTTTTGTTTTCTTCTGGGTACTTATTACTTATTTTTTCCCTTCCTTAGAGATAGAGATAGAGATAGAGATAGAGATAGAGATAGATAGATAGAGATAGATAGATAGAGAGAGAGAGATAGAGATGATAGAGATGATAGAGATAGAGATAGATATGTAGATGTAGATGTAGATATAGATGACATAGATATATGTATACACACACATAGGGTGGGTATGTGTCTGTATGTGTGTATATATATACTCCAAGTCTTTTTCAAGGTAAAGTTCCATATTTACTGAATATCTTTTGGTATAGTAGGGGTTGTGAACAAAGAAAGACTACTTAGAACTCCTTCCCCTTCCATAGTCTCCAACCCCAGGCCAGGAGCTGTGACTTGCTCAACCTGCTTGTCCTACCACTAGTTATTGAAGTATTAATGCATTTCTTAATTAACATGGATAAGACTGTGTTTTTTTTAATTAAGCTCATTCTTTTTTTGCAAGAAACTGACATGTTTTTTTAAAAAACAATAATAGTATCCTATTATAATTACTTATAAAATAGTTTTAAACATTTTTATAAGATTTTGAGTTACAAATTTTTCTCCCTCACGTTTCCCTCCCTATTCCCCAAGACAGCAAACAATTCATTATAGGTTATACATATACAATCTTATTAAGCATATTTCCATATTAGCCATGTTGTGAAAGAAGAATCAGAAGAAAAGAGAAAAACCTTGAGAAAGAAAACGAAAACAAATTTTAAAAAGGGGAAAATAGTGTGCCTCATTCTGCATTCAGATTCCATATATAGTTTTTTCTTTGAATGCAAACAGCATTTTCCATCACAAGTCTTTTGTAATTATCTTCGATCATTGTATTACTGAGAAGAGCTATGAATGACAAAATTTTTGAGTATTGTTCTCCTAACCCCATTTTCCCCATAAACCCTGTGGTTTTTATTTGTAGGATTTTACTATTTAGACATCGTCTATGATTTATTATAGCAAAGTGTTTGACAAAACTTGCTAAACTGAATTAATTGAATACTTTTTTTAATTTTCACCAATGTTTCTACATATTCACATGCTCCAAATAGTTTTTCATTATAGTCTCCAGATAATGAAACAGATAGATTATATTAAAACAGATGCTGAATTCAAAATGCAATTTAAGAAATGCTTATTGAGTACTCACTGTGCCATACTTTTGATCCTTACTACAATTAAACCAGATATTTACTGTTTTCATCCTCATTTTATAAATGAAGAAATTGAGACTCAGTAAGGTTAAAGGATTTGTCAAAGTTTACACAACTTTTAAAAACTCAAACAAGATTCAAACCCATGTTTTCTTTACTCCAAGTTCAGTGTTCTCTGTCCTAATCTATGCAGGTCTTATCACTAAATACATAAGGAGGAGTAAAATCAGTTTTGAAATGAGAAAGTTCATTAATAATTGCTTGAACAAAATAAGCATTCCTAGAAAAGGTAACATTAAAATTGAACTTTTAAAGCTGGATTCAATAAGAAGGAAGAGATCTTTAAAACATAAGGAATAATATGAGTAAAGGATAAAGAAGCCAAGAAAAATGTTGGGCCTGAAAAAGAGAACGAATAATATAATTTATCTAGAATGTAGTTGTTGATTGTCAGTTTTCAGAGGACCAAAGACATCATAGGGTAATATCTTGTCTTGTGTATAAATTGAATGTAAGTGAAGCAGAGTTTCACAAAAGTTGTCAGCCTCACTCTCCCTTGGCAAGACAAAAGTCAAGACAATTGATGATGATATGTGATGCAGTGAATGACTCACCTTCATGGCTTATGAAAACATTATTTTTATCTGTTCATTCTGTTGAGCAAAGTTTTTACATGCTTGGGTTACACATCTTCTAACTCACCAACAGATTTGAGGACCATCAGTTATCCTCACCCTTGTTTGTCCTCTCTACTGAAATGGAGGGAAAATTGGTGCTTGATTCTTTTGTTCTCAGATGACTGTGCACTCATTGCAGCCTCTGAAGCTAAGATGCACCAAAGAATGGATAGATTCTCAGCTGATTATGCTAATTTTGGTGTAACAACTAACACCAAGAAAACACAATTTCTTCATCAGTCAACACCATTCCATCCACATGTGGAAGCATTGACTACAGCTAACTGAGAAATATTTAATGGTGTAAATAAGTTTCCTTACCTAGGTAGTATACTTTCTAGGGAGGTACACATAAATGATGAGGTTGACACATGCATTGACAGGGCTAGCTCAGTGTTTGGGATGCTCCAAAGGAATGTGTGGAAGAGAAGAGGTATCTTACTGTCTATCAATCTGAAGGTATAGAGAGTCTTTTTGCTAACCTCATTATTGTATGCTTGTGAAACTTGGACACTATACTGATGAGATTCCAGGAAAGTGAATCACTTCCATTTGAATTGTCTTGAAGGATTATGAAGATCACTGATCAGGATACATTACCATACACTGAGGGTCTTTCCAGAACTAAATTGTCAAGAATTCAAACTACTGCAAAGAGCACAACTCTGATGGGCTGGCCATGTTTGACTGACAAATGTGCATTTGCCAATAGACTATTTTACAGAAAACTTACACAAGGTAAATACTCATATGGAAGTCAGAAGAAGCAATACAAGAACACTCTCAAAATTTCTCTGATGAATTTTGGAATTGATTACATGACATGGGAGGCACTAGCAAAGGACCACCACCCAGCATGGCACGCTTGTATTAACAAAGGGTCTACATTTTTGAGTGAAGCAGAATTGCAATAACTCAAAAGAAACACAAAACATGCAAATTAAGAAACATCTACCCTCTAAATGTTATGTGGTAGAATCTTCTGAGCTCATATTGATCTGATCAGCCTCAATTAAACACACTGAACCTTGACTTCAACAGACTGATATCATTTTAGCCATCTTTGAGAATGAAGGACAACAGCCAAGCAATTGGAGTGTGGCCTCTGAATAAGCTACAGTTTCTTGGTTGTCCCCGGTGCAAGTTGGTGACTGTGGACACCAAGGCAACTCAAAAAAGGGCTTAAGTAAGCCTTAAATCAAAGCTGCTAGTCCTCCTGAGCTATCTGAATTATATACTGTCTATAATGTAAAGGATATGGAAAAAAGCATAAGACTAGAACTAAAGAGATAAAAATACAAGGAAATATTGGCATCATATTGTGGACAACATTGTTAAGCAAAATAATATGATTTTTTTCAGAAGGCAACAGGAAGTCATTAAACAATTTTGAGTAAATATGAGGTATGATTATAAGGAAGATACAGCAAAGTGAAGGATAATATTAGGGGTGAAGAGTAAAAGTGAGACCTTTGCAACAGTGCAGATGGATAGTAATAGGGATGTATACTAGGAAGATGAGAGTGGGAATAAAATTTGTGGTGGTAGGATTAAAAGGACTTGGTAACATAGGATGTGAGAAAAGGGTAAGAGAAAGAAGATTTCAAACATGGATGAGTGGGTAAATTGTGGTGACAGCAAGAGACATAGTAATGAGAAAGGAAGAATAGATGTTGAAGGGAAAGAATACTAGCTCAATTTTGTATAATTGAGTTTGACAGTGTCATTGGGACGTCTATGTAGAGATGTGTTCTGAGTGGTTGATGATTTGGTTCTGGAGCTCAAACAAGAAATAAGAGATGGAGGCACAAGTTTTTTGAAGCCATGGAAGGAAGGAAATTGAAAAATTAATTAAATCATTTGGATACATTATTTATAAGACCCTAAAATAAATCAATAAGAATTTATTTAGTAACCATTTCATACCAGATTTGTGAGAGAAATACAAAGAAGGAAATAATCCCCATTCCCAGGGAGTATGGGAGAGACATACAAATAAATGAATGAGCATATACACACAGATTTGCATTTGTAAAGGCAAACTTTGTACATATACTCTATAAATAATATATATATATATGCAACATAAATATAAACATATGCAAAAGAGGTTAGATGCAAGTAATTTGGGAGAGAGCACTAGCATTTGAGAAGGATCACAAAAGGATTCCTGTATAAAATGTTGTTTGAGCTGTGTTTTAAAAGATGTCTATGATATAGAGATAAGGAATTAGTGCATTTAATGTATGTGGGACTGCCAGGGTAAAGGTAAAGGAAGGAAGACTATGTCAGATGTGAAGAACAAGACTAGGCTTGATGTTAGTTTTTAAATAAAAACATTGCCAAAGATGACAAAGTATAGAAATCATCAATATTAAAGTGACTGGAAAAACAAGCAGTTATATTCTAGGACAAATTGCTTCAACCAAAAGTGCAGTTGGGTTGTATCATAGAGAGAAGTGATATCAAATTAGTACTGAAAGATGGTTGGAGCTAGGTTGTAAAACTTCAAAAGCTAAACAGAGGAGTTGACAGTTTATCCTAGGGCAATAGGAAGCTGCTGGAGTTGGTTAAGTATACAAATCACATGGTTAGATCTGCACTTAAGGAAAGTAGTGTTTAAAATTAACAGGACTTGGTCATTTTGGAAGGGAGTGTTGAGAAATTGGAGGTAGGGAGACCAATTAAGGAACTGTTATGATAATCTAGGTGAAAGGTGAGAAGGATCTGAATGGAGTGGTCATTTTGTGAGGGGAGCCAAAGGGTTTATGAGTGAGGAATGTTGTGAGGAAGATTTGCAACTAATTGGATATATGAGAATAGGGAAAATGAAGAATCAAAAACAATGCCTAAAACCACAGCATGTTAAATACCTCTGGAAAGCCAGAAGGACTTCTTCCTAAACTCCCATCTGGAGATTAACTACAATACTTTTCTGGTATTTAATGGATAGGAATGCATTTTCTCCATACTATGGAACTTATCTTAATTTCAGCATAAATTTAAATAGTGAGGAAGATATAGATTTAAATTCTGTCCCTGATACTCACTGATACTGGGTAAGGGGCAATTTCCACGTCCTTCAGGCATCTCCCCTTCCTGATCGTTTATGTATGTTTAAAAATTGCATTCAAAGTGCATTTTATTTATGTACTTTTTACATAATTTTATGTTTTCTTTCTCTTTATATTGACCAATAGAATATATTAACCTAATTTGTTACATTACAAATTACAAATATATTGCTAATTTGTTATATTTGGGTTGACTTTTGTATATAATTTGTATGTAATTGTATATATATATATATATATATATACATATACATATGTATGTATATACCTATATAGTTTGTATAAATGTATTTTTATGAAACCACATATTGAAATTTCTCCAATTCTTGTGGAAAAATTTCAGAATAGCAGCCTTTATAGATTTTTGAGGTGCAAAACCTCACAATGAAATTAAATAATCTTCAGGGAAACCAAATGAAATTGGTTCCAGTGCACCCCTTCACACACACACCAAAATATTGATAATGGTTCTTTTTATTCAAGCAAAAACCTGGAAATGAGGTACTCATCAACACTTGGAAGAATGGAATGGAATAATGCCTTTCTAATGATGATGAAAAACATTGGATGAATCCTGAACTGATGGAAAATTAAGTAAGGACACCCAGAAAAGTAATATACCAAAAAACTACAATAATTTAAATAGAAAAAACAACAGTACAATGGAGATATCTCCTATCTTTGGGGAATGAGAATGAAACTATCAGTGTAGTTGCCTAATTTTGAAGAATTGTTGGAATTTTTTTCTCTCTTTAAAATGCTTTTTTTTTAAAAAAATAAGGGGCAGCACTCTGTGTAGAGTAGTGGTAGGGAGTATTTGTTTGGAAATTAAAATGATGCAAAAAGTATATTGCACCAATTCCTGCAGATCAGGGAGAGTCTTCAGGATAGCTACATGGACTTCTGAAAATTTAGTCCCACAGACTTAAGAGACTGAGTTAACTCTGGACTCTGTTGAATATACAGGTATTCAATACAAGTTTTCTTGTGTGCTGCCTACTTATACCTTCATTTCCTATTTTCCCCTACTCCTTCAGGCTAACTAGCAGAATTACAAAAGTCCACTCAGGAGAAAACTGTCCTCTCACTTAGAATACAAGATAACTCCATCTCTTATGGCTGTGAAGACTATTACAGTTACTAGAAGTTAAAACAGTTATTCTGAAATTTTTCCACAAGAATTGGAGAAATTTCAATATGTGGCTTCATAAAAATACATTTATACAAACTATATAGGTATACACATACATATGTGTATATATATATACAATTATATTTGTATGTATCTCTCATATGACCCCTTCCCTTCATATATATATATATATATATATATATATCTTTGTGTAAATATGTGTCTATTCATATATATTTAAATAAGGTGAGCTATTTCAGATCTGTTTGTATCCCCAGAATGTAACATAGTGCTTCCACACAGTAGATATTTAATAAATATTTTTGCAATGAATTAAACTGAAAAAGTAAATAACATTTAAAAGTATAAAAATTCTAAAGCTTCAGTAAATGTAAATTCTAAGATCATGAACATTTTCTTTGGATTCAGATTTGATCAATTTCTAGGTGCATATGCATTGATAGGACCTGGGTATGTATTGGCACAGAAGAGAGAGCAATTTTAAAGTGTAAAAGAAATCTGAGATTTCTGTTCCATATTCATTCCTTCTCTCTCTCTCTCTCTCTCTCTCTCTCTCTCTCTCTCTCTCTCTCTCTCTCTCTCTCTCTCCCAAGCTGGACCAGTCAAACTTCTTGATAATATATAGGTTCAGAGACACATGTCCAAAAAATCTCTTGCCAGCCCCATCCCCCACCCCCCCCATTCTAAATTTCTTATTCCTTGTCCCATCTGGCTTTGCAAGAGAATAAAATATCTGTTACACCACACTATTTTAAGCAACTTCCAATGACATTCACTGACTTCGAATATGGCTTCACGGTTCAAACATCTGATGCGAATGGCTCCTTTAATTCTCTTCAGACCAAGCCACCCATCTTTAGGTCTAACTGTCGCTCATCATCATCTGTGCAAGCAGTCTGCTCTGCTTTCTCTGCCCGTCTGTTCAGGCTTAGGAAAGCTTACTGTTGAGCAATTGCATTTCTCACTGTTGCCAAAACAGGTTTTATTTTATGTAGTTGTACACAGCAGCCTGGCTCCACTGCCAACAACCACCCCTCTGGATAGTTCCAAACTCACGACTTACTAGTCATAGCAGTGGAGGAGTCAGGGCCAAATATCTTTTAATTGTAGATTTTAGGAAACAAAGAAGCAAACATTCCCGGTATACGTTTCTATTTGTATAGCATCCAGAACTATGAGACTAATGCAGACAATGCCACAACTACTGCTGATCCTATATGGAATCTGCTAAGTGCTGACATCGCTAACAATTCAGCGGATTTAAAATTGCCATATGGAGATGAGTGTGAGAAAAAGTTGTCTGCATCTAGGGAGTGCTTAATGACTATGAATTGGAGATGATAATACAAGACATACAATTCTCTTTAAGAAGTGTCTAATTAGGATGAGATTGCAGAATCATTTTTTTCTGAAAGTAGAAGTGAATGTTCACTTTTTCTAAAATTAAACTTTGTATATTTTTTTAAGTTTTGTGTAACTTCTATGTAACAGAATAATTTGAAAATTGCTACACATTAGCCAATGACAGCATTGAAGTAGCACAAGGTGATGGGTGAATACACCCTTGAATGCATCCATGATGGACAATGGAAGTGGAGTAGGAGACATAGAGAAATAGATCCATATCAACCCCTTTTCTCCTTTTGAAGCAAAATGTTATGTTTTGATTAAAAGGGAAATGTAGTAATATCTAAATCTGATCTGAAATCCAAATAGTAATGGAGAATACTGGCTAGTTAGCTGACCTGTGAGTCAGAAAGTTTTGGGTTAAAGTCTCACTTTTGAGACATACTGGCTATGTGACTATAGATGTATTATTTAACCTCTTAGTGTCCCAGACTACAAGACTATCATTTGAGGAATAATTGATGGTCTGTTATTATTTGCTCCCATTGCTGGGAGTCTCTGTGCTAAAGAATTCACAAGACTGGTTAAAAAAATGAACAAGGATATCATGCAAGAAAATGAACCTAAAATAACCTTTATACTTTATATCATCCATGTTTTAAGATTATGATTTTCTTACATGTATTATTATATGTTCATGTATTCCAGATCTTTAATAAGAATATAATTAAAAAATATACATCAGAAGAATTACACATTTCTTCCAAATGGACTTCTAATGACTTCTATATTTCAAAAACTTCCAGAAAGAAGACATTTGAATATATGGAGAGAGAATATCACCAAGTGTACAGATTCACATTCTCAGTGTGAAAGGACTTACTTAGCTAGTTGGCAGCACGTGGAGACTCAGCAGGGTGCCTCTTTGTGAAGAGACAGCCTCAGCAGGGAGATCTTATATGCTCTTTACCAAGGGAAAGTTATCTGGCAACTGATTAAAATAGGAACCTTTTAACTACTATCCTATTCATTTGTATTTCATGATGTATTTTACATCTCTGCCAAAGTAGCCCTATCCCAGTCTTTCTGTATTCCATATGGGGATAATGCACAATGACCCTGAAAGAAGTAACCTAAAAGAAAATTAATTATATTTTTAAAAGAATTAAGCCATTAATGTTAATTGTTGATATATATATATATATCAGGTTGATATACAGGAAATAGCTGTTTAAGAAGCAAATGCTTAACTGCTTCAGTAGTGCGGGGAGCATATGAGAATAAAATAAATATTACTTCCTATCACTCCCTACCTTCCAGACAAATCAGCATAGTGAATATTCATGCACATATTATATACCACCTCCCAACTCTATACCTTTGCATGAGTTTTCCTCCAAGTCTCAAAGGTTCTCCCTCTTGAAATATCTACCTCCATCCAAAGCTCATTTCAAGGGTCAAGTCTAACATGATTAATTTCCTAATCCTTTGTCCCAATTGTTAGCACTTTGTCCTTATTCAAATAATTTTGCCTTTACATCATTTGGATAATACATTGACTTATTTGCATGCATGCTGTTCCTCTCACTACTATCATATAGAATTGTAGCTAACATTAATATAATATTTTATTACTTACAAATATCTCATTTGATATATAAGACTGCATATCTCTATTGTCCATTAAGAGGGCAAAAACATATCAGATATTCAAAAAAATAATTTTGTACTTAATTGAATTAATTCTAAGAAATACAGAATCATGCAGAGTCATTGTTAAATGAGGCAATTAAGTAGGAAGTGGTCATCATGATCATCATAGTCATTAGTGAGTACTTTGTGCCCACAGGGTAAATGGTGTATGATGAAGGAGGCACTAGAACATAAAACAGAAATTTCTACTCTCAAGGAACATAATCTAGTGTTCAGAAAAGAAGTGTGAACATTTGGTCAAAAAGATAATTAAATAAATGAAAATATACATGTGAACATATGCTATGGAGGAAGGTGCTATTGCCAAGTAAAGTTTAAATTAAGGTTCATCTATCCTTTTGCCATTGTTCAAACGTGTTTTAAGCTTTTCTTTGTTGAATGAGACCTCATTTCAATTAAACTCAATAGGCATTTTATAAGATGTCCCTTTTTTATCAGGGACTGTACAAGATATTGGGGGATATGGAAAAAATGAGAATCCCTACTCTCAAGGATGAAGCAATGGTGATATAGATAAGTAAAAATAAAATGAATGAGAAGAAATTTTAATAAGTAGGGGAGACCGATAATAATTCAGGGAAGAAGGTATGGATTCTTTTAGGAAGTGGTACTTGATCTGAGCTTTGCAAAGATTCATGGATCCCAAGACATGGATTCAAGGCAAGAAGAGAATCCTAGGCATGGAAGGTAAGAGATGAAATGTTATATATAGGGAATTTTCATGGGTAATGATGTGAAGTCAATTTAGAAACATAGATTGAAATGAGAAAATGAAGGACTTTAAATGAGTTAGTTTGAATATATGAGGGAAATACATACCCTTCAGTGGGTGGGAAAAGAAATGCAAACCAAGATAAGGTAAGAGGCAGGGATGGATGATAAGAAAAATGAATCTATACTTTATTTGATTTTCAAGTTTCTGACTCAGTTACATGGATTATGCTCTATGCTAAGTCCTGGCATAGGGATGACCCAAGTCATCTGCTCTGACATTAAAGTTGCAGATCCCTCCAAAAAAGACAGAAAATTCAAAGAAGTTTTCAACTGAAGATATCATGGAGAATCTTCAATGAAGGTCTCTCTCTTGGGGGGTGGGGAAGGGAAGTAAAGTCCAGGAGATGGGAGATCAGAAAAGCCAGCAGTAGACTTTTAGCCACAGTGTATTCCAGGTACCCACAGCTTGACAATAGCAGAGGTCCTTGCAGCTAGATAGCAAGCCAACAGGGAGGATCCTAACCCCAAAAAAGTCTGTATCCTGGGAACACTGGGTTAGGAACAAATCACTGCCAAGTCAGAGCCTGGACATAAAAGAGGAAACAAACTTCTGCAAAGCCAAGGTCTGGACTGCGTAAACAACATCTTAACCGATGACAAGTCAGTGATCAGACCCCAGTCCCAGCAAAAAAAAAAAAAAGTCTTGGATCTATACTCCTTATACCCCAGGAATAAAGGAGTAAAGAGCAAAAAAAAAAACTAAAAGAGTGGTCACCATAGAAAACTAGAGACAAAGATAACAATGGCATGTCTGAAGAAGAAAGCAGTGAAAAATCACTCACAAGTGAAGTCTCAAAACAGTCCATGAATTGGACTCAAATACAAAAATGTTCATTTAAAGAACTTAAAAAAGAATTTAAAAAGCGAAGAAGAAGAAGAAGAAGAAGAAGAAGAAGAAGAAGAAGAAGAAGAAGAATGGAAAAAAAGAAATGGAAGTCATGCAGGAAAATTATGAAAAATTGACCAGAGAATTCAACACCTTTAAAAAGGAAACACAGAAGGTAATTGAAGAAAATAAAACTCTAAAAATTAGAACTGAACAAATAGAAACCAATGAATCTAGGTGACTACAAGATTCCATCAAATATAATAAAAAAGACTTAAAAAATTGAAGACACTGTAAAGTACCTCTTAGGAAAAAGCAGAACCCCTCCAGAGGGAGACCCTAGGACAAAAACTCCAAGGGCTGTTATAGCAAAATTCTAGAACTCTCAAATAAAGGAGAGAATATTACAAGCATCAAAAAGAAAACAATTCAAATACAATGAAGCAGTCAGATTCACACAGGACCTATTAGCCTCAACATGAAAGACTGAAGACCCAGAATAACATATACATAAAGTGTGAGAGAAAATAGGCCTGGAGGGGAGGGGCTCAAAGAGTTCAAGAAATGATTTAGCATTGGATCATACTTTGGTTCATGAGGAAAACTGTATGTCCTAGGAAGGTACTTGAACAGGGGGTAAGGTAAAAAATGATTATAATTATAATTTGATGTATTTTGAGACAATGCCACTTATCAAGCAATCAATCTGTGATGAAACTTTAATAACAATAGGAGCCTATCAGGCAATCAAATAATCAAACTGTGATGATGACACTTGATTAATAGTACTTGAGAGATAAATAACACTAGGTGAAGAGGCACAAAGATTTATAACAGAGGGAAAGAAGGGATAATGTGAATACTGAGTAAATTCTATTCAAAACTATTTGACTTGGAGAGGGAATAACATACATTCCCACTTGGGTTTAAAAATTCTAATCTACAGGGAAGGAGGGAATGGGGAAGGGGAAAGATAAAAGTAGAAGGGACTAATAAAAGGGAAGGAGAAGGTTTAAGTGAGAATAAACTGAAAGTTAAATTTTAAAAGGAAGGTTAAATGGGAAAGGGAGGAGGAATAAGAGGAAAGGAAAGAAAAAATATAAATGGAGAAAGATAGCACTATAGGAAATACAAAATTAGTAAACTTAGCTATAAATGTGAATGCAATGAACTGTCCATAAAGTGGAAGTGGATAGCAGAATGGATTAAAAAGTAGTATCCTGCAATATGTTGTTTAAAAGAAACTTATTTGAAGCAGAGAGATACACATATGGCAAAGGTAAAAGGATGGAGCAAATTATATTATGCCTCAACTGAAGTAAAAAAAATCAGGAGTAGCAATCCTGATCTCAGATAAGGTAAAAGCAAAAATCAATCTCATTAAAAGGGATAAGGAAGGAAACTACATCTTCTTAAAAGGCACCATTGGCAATGAAACTGTTTCATTACTAAACATGTATGCACCCAGTGGTATAGCATTGAAATTTCTAGAGGAAAAGCTGAGTGAATTGCAAGGAGACATAGAGAGAGCAAAACTTTAATAATGGTGAACCTCAATCTCCCTCTCTCAGAACTAGATAAATCTAACCACAAAATAAACAGGAAGGAAGTTAAGAAGGTGAATGAAATCTTAGAAAACTTAGATATGATAGGCCTTTGGAGAAAACTTAATGGGGACAGAAAAGAATATACCTTTTTCTCATCATATATGGCACCTTGTACCAAAATTGACCATGTACTAGGGCACTAAAATTTTATAGTCAAATGCAGCAAAGCAGAAATAATAAATACACACTTCTCAGAGCAAGATGGAATAAAAATTACATTTAATAAAGAATCGTGGAAAGATAAACAAAAAACTAATTGGAAACTGAATAACTTAATCTTAAATAATGGATGGATCAAACAGCAAATAATAGAAAAAATCAGTAATTACATTCAAGAAAATGATACTAATGAGATATCATACCAAATTTATGGGATGCAGCCAAGGCAATTTTAAGGGGAAACTTTATATCTCTAAATTGCTATATGAATAAAATAGAGAAAGAGGTCAATGAATTGGATATGCAACTAAAAAAAACTAGAAAAAGAACAAATTACAGATCCCCAATTAAACACCAAATTAGAAATTCTGAAACTCAAAGGAGAGATTAATAAAATTGAAAGCAAGAAATCATTGATCTCATAAATAAAACTAAGAGTTGCGTTTATGAAAATGCCAATAAAATAGACAAAACTTTGATTAATCTGATTTTAAAAAATAGAAAGATGATAACCAAATTACCAGTATCAAAAACAAAAAGGGTAAATTAACCACCAATGAGGAGGAAACTAAAGAGATAATTTGGAGCTACTTTGCAAAACTATATGCCCAAGAGTTTGATAACCTTACTGAAGTGGATGAATATTTACAAATACAAACTGTCCAGATTAGCACAAGGGGAAAAGAAATACTAAAACAAACTCCTTGAAAAATTAACAAATTCAGCAAAGTAACAGGATATAAAATAAACCCACATAAATCATCAACATTTATATATATATATATATATATATATATATATATATATATATATATATACATACATATATATATATATGAACAAAGCCCAAGAGCAAGAGATTGAAAGAGAAATTCCATTTAAAGTCACTATAGATAACATTAAATACTTGGGAATCTATCTCCTAAGACAAACACAGAGACTATAAGAACACAGTCATAAAGCACTTCTCCCTGAAATAAAGACAGATCTAAATAATTGGGAAAATGTCAATTGCTCATGGTTAGTTCAAGTTAATATCATGAAAATGACAATTCTACTCAAATTTAATTATTCAGTGCCATACCAACCAAACTACTAAATAACTATTTTACCGAGTTTAGAAAAAATAGTAACAAAATTCATCTGGAGCAATAAAAGGTCAAGTGTAGCAAGGGAACTGTGAAAAAAATGTAAAGGAAGGTGGTCTAGCTCTACCATATCTAAAACTATAAGATAAAGTGGCAGTCATCAAAATTGCCTGGTACTGTGTGGGAACACAGGCTATTCTAATGGCCATGACACAAATCATTTCCAAGTAAACCGCCACCTGGACAGTCTCAGGAACTGGCATGCTGCCCTGGGAGATAAGATGTGCTGGAATTCTTGGGAGCTGATCATTCCACCCCACAGCCCAAGGGCACAGGACACAGCTGTGTTTTACCACCTCCCCCTAATGTACCCCCTTATCCTGTAATGCAAGTCGCTGCACATACACCCCACTTGTACACACCCCATTCCCTCATTTTTTTGTTCTACCCCGGAAGACCTAACAGTATATATGTAGAAGCTAAGCAGTAATAAAATTGAGCTGGAGGCATAAGGCAGTGGTGGATTGACTCTTTATTCATAGCTCCCCTCCAGGAGGGAGGTCATTGCTGTGGGTCCCAAGTTGAAGCAAGCCACAACAGTACTGGTTAAAAAATCTAGTTTGATAAACCTAAAGACATCAGCTTCTGGGATAAGAACTCACTATTTGACAAAAATTGTTGGGAAAAGTGGAAAATAGTATAGCAAAAACTAGGCATAGACCCACATCTCACACCCTAGGAAAAATGATAGAGGATTTAGACATAAAGGGTAACACCATAGATAAATTAATAAACCAAGAAATATCCTATCAGATCTATGGAATGGGGACAAATTTATGACATGAATTAGAGTACATTATAAACTGAAAAATGAATGATTTTAACTATATTAAATTAAAAAGAATTTGTACTAATAAAATCAATGCTGCCAAAATTAGAAGGAAAGCAGAAAGCTGGGAAACAAATTTCCGAACTAGGAGTTCTGATAAAGATCTTATTTCTAAAATATATAGAGAATTGCCTCAAATTTATAAGGTTACAAGTCATTCCCCAATTGATAAATGTTCAAAGGATATGAAAAGATAGTTTTCAAATGAGAAATTAGGACTATATATAATCATATGAAAAATGCTCCAAATCATTATTTCTAAGATAAGTGCAAATTAAAACAAGTATGAGCTATTACCTCACACCTATAAGATTGGCTAAGATGAGAAAAAAGGAAAAATGATCAATTTTGGAGGTTGTGGAAGGATCCAGACATTGATGCATTGCTGGTGGAGTTGTGAATGGATCCAATCATTCCGGAGACCAATATGGAATTATTCCCAAAAAGCAATAAAAATGTTCATTTACTTTGACCCAGAAATTCTAATTCTAGGCCTATATCCAGAAGAAATCATAAAAAATAAGAAAAGTTCCACGTATTCCAAAATATTCATAGCAGTTTTTTTTTAGTGGCATGTTGAGTCCCTATTCCAGACTCTTTTTTTAGGGTTTTTTTTTTTTTGGCAAGGCAAACAGTGTTAAGTGGCTTGCCCAAGGCCACACAGCTAGGTAATTATTAAGTGTCTGAGATCAGATTTGAACCCAGGTACTCCTGACTCCAGGGCCAGTGCTTTATCCACTACATCACCTAGCCATCCCCCTATTCCAGACTCTTATGTTGAGCCCCTTTTCTGAACTCCCTCAATCTTTCCCAGGTGAGCATTGGAGGGCAACAGACAAGGAAGACAAGTTTCTCCCTATACACCAAGGTCTCCAAGGTCTCTGTTTATTGATCCAAATACCAGTGCTTAAATACCTCCCCAGTCTCTAATCCACTCCCACTCCCATGGCACTTAGTAAGATAAGGCTCTGGTGCTCAAGGACACCAGGTGAAGATAATTTAAAGTGCTCCCATACACTACAGTTTCTAAAATATCCCCCTTCTTGTCTTTTTTTTAAACAAAATTATTACATAATGAATGCCACACAAGTTGTAAACAAAAGTTCAAAAATAAACAAATGTAAATATTTCTAAATTCCTTGAAATAGACTTTATCCCCAATTTACAAAGATTACAAAGTTTTTTCTTTTGCCAACAAAAAAACTTTCAAAGCAATCAAATTCAAAACCCCAACTTAAAGCAGTAACTTTTAACTTTACCTATTTCAGAGTTTAGACACTAAGACAAACACAGAAGACAGCTCTTTTACATTTCAAACTTATCAAAGTGAGATTGTTGGACACCCTGGCCAGCGCCAAAATCTCAAAATATAGAAACATTTTCCCATCTCTCCAGGACAGTGGAGAGATGTAAAAAAAGTCCTATTGATGATTAAATACACATATACACACATATCCTATTAAGACCAGTCACCAGAAACATAAGTCATAGGCAGAGGCTTCCTTCAAAAGACAAAAATCTAAATTTCACAGTCCCAGAAAAAAATATCTTCTTCCCCTTTTTTCTTAACTAATTGAACTATGAAGCTTCCCAATCAGTAATCTTTTAAAAAACATAGTCATTACCCAATTCCCCCCCACCCTTCCTCCCTGACCTAGGAAGAAGGCATGAGGGTCCCTTTATTCTAGAATAAGTTTTTGGAGGGGTCTTGTCCTTGTAGTGAAGTCTGCATTCCACATGAGACATAAGCTTGCGTTTTGAAGTTCCAAAAAGGAAGATTTCCCTTTTCCCTCCCCCCTCCCCCTGCAGAGGGTGGGAGGGGCAGAGAATGAGAGAAAGCATTTGCAATTACTTGAGTTGTTGACAACAATACAATTTGGAGTTGTTGCATTTTCTAAACTGTAGTCAACACCATCACAAACTATTCTATAACATGTGACATTTTTGCTCTTGAGAGGAAGTACAGAGTGTTCAATTCACAGACCTCTGGTGCCAGAGCAATGGCTGAGGTGAGCCCAGCTTTAGGCTGGAAAGTGAAACTTGTTGTGGCTTCTGAAGTGAAATTCATCCTAGGCATCAGCGTCTGCATCAGAATCTTTGTCATAGTCATGTCAGGATCTGTATCAGGGTGGCACATAATGTACATAGCACAAACAGGCAGACAGCAGGGGTCAAAAAGAATGGCAAGCAGGTTCTCCCTGACCTGTTCATGGTACTGGCACTAGGTGGTAGACTGCTACTGAGGAAGGAAGCTCTGTTCCCTGCAGCGCTATCTTGGAAACTCCATTTCCCAACTCAACAGCAGCCCCAATCAGAGAATCTGTGCTAATTCTAGCCCCTAATTGACATAATATATCTCTTCCCCATGATATTGTAGGGTGTCCTTCAACTATGAAAGGAGTGACAGGCCCTGCTTTATTTTCTTTTCTCCATTTCAAAAGTTGACAAGAAATTTCTGTTTCCTGTCTACCTCCAATGCCCCAGTGTCGATCAAGCCTAGGAAAGCAATTCCTTCTACTTGGATAACACAAAGAGGTTTTTCTGAAGAAATCATAGTTGTAAACATAATTTTATTGTGATTCTCTGTTTTGGCCCCTTTTTCAACTCACTTTCCTTCCTATTTATACCAGATCTTAAAAAATAACACATAACTGGGATATGCATTGGTTCTCTTTTATGTAGCTATCAGCAGCAGCAGCATTCATTATTACAATAGAGAAAATTTCCCCACTCACATGCTTTACTAAAGGTATAATGTGAGTATACTCTGGATTTGGTGGAGCCAAAATGATTGCAAACTCATCATCCATTAATTGTAAAGAGTGAATAGGTACTTCAATAGAAGCATGGGGAGGGACCCTAAATTTCTCAGCACTTTTGACCACTAATAGTTTGATATTGGTCAGCTTGCTGCCAAAAGCTGCATACTGGTTTTTCCATTTCATTCTCCTGATGTTCCTGAACTGTCATATCCCATGATTGTTTTTGAGGGATCCCTGGGAGAGGGTCTCTTTCTACATTCTGATACCCAGTGTCCTGCCTTTTTACACTTTGGGCACAGAGTTTTAGGATGGTGTGTGCTGACCTTTCTGAGTTAACAACTTGGGCATGCTAACAATCTTTCTTTAAATGTTCAGGTTTTCCACAAAGCAAGTCCATTTCTCTTTATTTCTCATGTGCATATTAGCAAATGCCTCTGTCATTAATTCTGCATGATACACTTGAGACCCCTACTCTGTCATACCTTTGAATCATTTCCTCATTGGTGGCATCCCTTCTTAAGTCAAACATTGCTTTCTGACAATCAGCATTTGCCCATGCTAATTGTTTTGTTAATACATCTATTCCTGCTATATCTCCTAAAGTTCTTCCTACTGTCTCCTCTAACCAGGCAAAGAAATTTACAAAAGCCTCATCATTTTTTTGTCTAATTAGTGCAAATGGTGCTTTCTTATCATTTTGTATTGGAATATGTCCCCAAGCATTCCTTACATAGGTGGAAATTCTTTCATATTTCTCTAACCCATAATATAGTTGGTCTGCATTGCTGAAAAATTGACCTGGGCCACTTAATTGTTCATAATATGTGGTGGCATTGGGACCTTGTGCATGCCTCACAGTCATCTGTCTACATTGTCCTATAAACTCCAGCATCCGAAAAATAGATTGTCCGGGTGATGACAAACATGCTCTATCTGCCTCCAATCATTACGTGTTAATATGAAGTATGCAAGAGTATCCAATTGTAGCCAGACAAAAGGCGATCTTGGCCTATATTACCCCACTGCCTCCTTAAAACTCTGACTGCTTTTATATCTAGTGGCTTATGTCTTTGCTTAAGGTTTCCTGGATTAAAAGGATCTGGCTCCTCAATAAGAGGATATGACTGAAACTCAGCTCCTAGATCCATCAAACTGTCTCCCTGATCTTTTACTTTTTCAGTGGCCTTTTGTACTGCTGAAAGTCTCTTTCCTAGGTGCTGTAGGGCTGATCCTAGGATTTTTCTGGATAATATTTCTTTATTTCTTCTGCCTCAGACCATGGATGTGAATACACTTTCTCTTTACTTTCGTTTTCCTCCCACCTCCTTGTACCAACTTCTGTAACATCAGCCCCATGGTAAACTTGTTGCCTTCTCTGAAATCTTTTGAGCGTCACCTGGAATTTTTCCTTGCTTGTATCTGCTGGTCCTTATCCCAGACATCACTCAGATAACTCTGCCTTCTTGCCTTTTTATGGTTGCCATATGTAGAGTCCCCATTCCAGACATAATTTATTGAGTCCCTTTTCTGGACAACCTCAATCTTTTCCAGGCAAATGCTGATGGGGTGGGAGACAAGGAAGACAAGTTTCTCCCTATACACCAAGGTCTCCAAGGTCTCTGTTTGTTGATCCAAATACCAGTGCTTAAATACTTCCCCAGTCTCTAATCCACTCCCACTCCCATGGCACTTAGTAAGATAAGGCTCTGGTGCTCAAGGACACCAGGTGAAGATAATTTACAATGCTCCCATACACAACAGTCCCTAATAGTGGCAAAGAATTGGAGATTGAGGCATTGCCCATCAATTGCAGAATGACTAAACACTTTATGGTATATGAATTCTATAAAATATTGTTCTATAAGAAACCATAAATGATGAGACTCTAGAAAAGCATGGAATGAGTTACAGGATCTGATGCTGAGCAAAGGGAGTAGAACCAAGAGAACAATGTACACATTAACAACAACATTGTGAAATAATCAACCTTGATGGAAGCAGTTCCTCTCAACAGTTCAGAGAGCTAGGAAAGCCATATAAGACCTGCTGTGGCAATGTTATCTCCATTCAGAGGAAGAAAAACAAAAAAACAAAACAAAACAAAAAGCCCTTCAGAATCTGATGAACACTTTATAAAATATATCTTTTTCTCTTAATCCTAGTTCTGCATACCAAAAATGACATTTATCGAAAAATATGTATGCACATTGTTAACCTGACTTATTTGCTGAAGGGATCAGTCTGGGAAGGGAGGGTGGAAGGAAATTTTGGAACTTAAAATTTTACATTTGGATGTTAAAAAAAAATAGATGAACTTTTCAAAAAAAAAAATTCTGCACTTAGGTGATATCCAAAAAGCAAATAAGAAAGAACACTAGGAAGAGAGGAGTAGAAAAAAGCACAACGACAACATGCATGTACAAACAGAAACTGAAATCAAAGCCCTAAGGAGGGTCATAAATAAGAATAGAGAGAAATAGTCAGCATTTACACAGTGCTTTCAGGTTTTCAAAGAGCTTTACATATGTGTTTTCATGTACTACATTTACCACAACTCTAAGAGTTGATAATATTTTTCAGATAATGAAAATGAGGCTAAAAGAGGAAACTTGACATGCTTAGTGTCACATAGCTAATAAGAATCTAAGTCAGAATTTGAATTCAGATCAAATTGACTTCAAGTTCAGCACTCTCTCTACTGTAGCACCTAGAGAAAGATTAACCCAAGACCAAAAAATGTTAATATACTGTGTTCATATTTGTGTCTTGAGAATGATGACCAGTTCTAGGAAATCTAGAATATTTTTAACCTTTAATGTGATGGGAATTGCATTGTATATGTTAGAAATAATAACCACTGACATTTATAATCTCTGAAATTTACTTTTTTTAAACTATTTTCCTTCCTATAGTCTCACAAAGGTAGAGAGTTTAAATATTAACATGTTTTCACAGATGAGGACAATGTATTTCAGAGAAGTTAAGCTACTTGTCCACAGTCACACAGAAAATAAATGAAGAATCAGGACCTGAGCACATATCTTTTGAATTTATGTCCAGGCTTTGTCCATTATCTCATATTGTATCTACTCTAACAAGATTGATGTTGAACTAAAACCAAAATTTTTTAAGGATTTTGAGATACTGAAAGCTGTGTGCTACCTACTAATCAAATATACTATGTGTTTAAAGAAACAAGATGTGATCAAGGGGGTGTTATTTGACTTAAAAGAACATTTTATTCTCTACTGAAATTATTTTTCCTATTAAAAGAAAACTTCCTTGGAAATGATCTGAGTGATTTTTAGCATTAGCATTACCTAATTATCATAAAATCATGATCTTTTAAAAGCAATTGAGAGTACAATTAACCTTAAGAAAGGGATGTTATCATTTTTTGATTGATTAGCTCAGCTTTCAGGAGGCAGCCATCTAAAACCAGTGTTTCAAATAAAAATAAATGTATCAGAAATGGGATTTGATCTATATTTTGTTGGCTCTTAGAATACAAAGCAGACTTTGTGGGGTACATTTCTAATGAGTCATTCTTGTTTTTCATGAAAAACATGATTTTGCAGTACTGTAACATTTTGCTCTTTATGGCTACATTTGCATAAAGTGAATACATTACAGCATGGATGTTGTTATTTAGCTGGCTTAATGATGACAGGCACAGTCATGCTGTGGTGATTTCATTAGTCTGTTCTATGCCCGACTTTTTGGAGGTTCTAAGAACATAGCCATGAAACCTCCCACTAGACTGAAACTTTCTCATATGTATTTGATTATGCTAATCTACTCTGAGTTTTAGAATAGACACATATTTATCATCAATAAGAAAATCAGCACAAGGTTTCACTTAAGCTATAAAATCAACCTTAAAAGTATATGCATAGTAAACACACACACACACACACACACACACACACACACACAAACAGACACACACATTTGCTAATTAAATGTGCTTTCTCTTGTTGATAGACAAAAATTGATTTTGATTTAAGTAAGCCTCAAATATAGACTACTACATCAGAAAAATTATATATATATATATATATATATATATATTAAAATGAACACCAGATATATAGGAAAGTCATGCTGCTAATCATGTTATTTTTTCCAAGATTCTCAGGATCCCTGCATAAGGCACTTCCCTTGTGTACACGACTCTAGTATTCTCTGCCACCCTCTCTTGAATACTGCTCTGGAAAGAGGTTTGGGGGGTTTCAAAGATTCCCTTTTCTGGACAAAATCTTTTAGGAACTTTTAGCAATTGTCCAATAAGCTTTGGGCTAGCTAAATCTTATTCATTAAAACAAACACAAAGATAATAGATTGAGAGCAAAAAGCCAACTACTCCACCCTCATTTTGCCTAAGAAAAAACTCAGTTCCAAAGAGGCTAATTAACTGGACCAAGGTCACACAGACAGTGAGTTGCACAGGCGAGATTTGAATCTACATACTATGGTTTCCTCAAAAATGATTTATAGAGATTAACTTTCAACATTAACTCTAAAGATACAAATATAATATATATATATATATATATACACATATATTCATAGATGGTATCAGGTTACTAATCAATCTGGTCATAAAACCCTATTGGGTTGACTGACAAGAAATAAAAGCCAAATACAGCAGAGGTGGAAGGATAAAAAGAGAGGGGAAGGAAGGAGAGAAGAACATCCTTATCTTCTTGGAATTTGGCAGTTAAGTTATAGTGGAAAGGCAATGAGTCCCTTTTCATATCTTCTCTGCCAACCAAAACGAAGGGTACCAGAAAGAGAAAAATGGAAGATGGAGGAGATATACCTAGGTTGTCATTGTCTCCTGGCAAAAACAGAAAACCAAAGAGAGAGTAGTACAATCTTGAATAGTGATCCAGAGAGTAATGAAAGACAATAACTCTCATCACAAAGAAAGAAGTCCTGTGTGTATATTCTCCTTCTTTCCATCTTGATAGAATCTCCTCAGTTCCTGCTGAATAATGGTGGCAAAACTGCACCTTATTCATTTTATGCCAGATTTGCTTTTGTCATAAAAAAAAGCTAACACCTAATAAGATAAAGCTGCTTCTTTAAGTCATTTACACATCCCATCAATGATCCTTTTTTCCTATGCTATTCTGAGTCAGCAAAAATTAAGCATTAATGGATAGGATTTGTGATAGGGATATGGAATGAGATTTTTACTGGTGTGGGGATATCTCAATGAAAACCATCTACCAATGGAATATTATTATTCTATAAAAAACCATAAATGATCGGACTCTAGAAAAGCATGGAATGAGTTATAGGACCTATAGTTATAGCAAAGGGAGCAGGACCAAGAGAACATTGTACAAATTAACAACAACATTGTGAGATAATCAACCCTGAAGGAAGCAGCTGCTCTAAGTAGTTCAGAGAGCTAGGACAACTGTATTAGACTGGCTATGGAGAATGTTATCTCCATCCAGAGAAAGAAAAACAAAACAAAACAAAACAACCTTAAGAATCTGATGAACACTTTATAAAAATTATCTCTCATGTATCTCTTTCCCTTAATTCCAGTTCCTCATACTGAAAAACATTTCCCAGCAAAAGATCTTAAATTCACTCATTCATACCAAAGGTCATGTAGCCAACATCTTTACTATGTTTGTAACCATCACAAATAAAGAATCTGAATTAATTTAGTTTGACCTCTTAGAAAAGTTACTCCATCCATTTGATGGAGCTCTTAAACTTAAATTCTTGAGATCTAATTTCCCCACTATGAAAGGAAAAAAAAGTTATATTAGATGACTCCTAAGGTCCCTTCCAACTCTGAATCTTTGATCCAATTATTTGATGATGGTTAAAATCATATAAAGGACAACTAAGTGGTACAGTGCATAGAAAACTGGGTTGGGAAGTAGGAAGACTCATCCTTATGAGTTCAAATTGGGCTTCAGATTCTTACTAAGGCAAGTCACTTAATCCTGTTTGCCTCATTTTCTTCTTCTATAAAATGAGCTGGTGGAGAAAATAGCAAACTGCACCAGTATCTCTGCCCAGAAAACTCCAAATGGGACTTGAAGAGTTGAACACCACTGAAACAACTCAATAACAACAATGATCATTTAAATAGTCTAGGCTGTCCAATTCAACACATTATATTGTTCATTCTACTGCTTTGCTTTGACTGTGTAGTAATGAGGTTGACTGCTGCTCCTATTACTAATTAAAAAGAATATTCCAACAAAATAGAAATTTTAATTTAGCATCAAAATGCTAGTAGTCATATTTTTGGCTCTTCTCATTCCCTTCCCTCTCTTGCTTCCAACCTTACTTATTCAAGGTCTTCAAATACTGCCTGAACCTACAAGTGATGATTTCATGACAGAGTTTTCTAAAAACTTTATGTTGTATTGTTTTCTTGTGAATTTAAGCTGGGATCTCTTAGAACTCCCCTTTTATTTAATATGTTTCTATACCACCTTCTTGAAAGATAAAGAAATTTCTCTTTTAAATGTAAAGGTCAGTTGTGGCGCTAAGGCTTTGAGAAATCAATGTGTAGTGATAATTAAATGTTATGATTTAAAAGAAGACTTAACAATATAATAAGTTAAAATCTAATAATGAAGACTTGAAAAATGTTCAAGATAATCAAATCTAACATTTAAAAATGTAACTAATAAAGGGAACACTTTCTAAGCAGTTTTTTAAAAAACATCAAAAAACTTATTATAAATTTAACATTAGATGTGAAAACTTTAAATCTTTTTCAAGCTGATAATTCAATTACAGACTTATTAAAAGGCCACCTGGGTCTAAAATTCCTTGTCTAATTGCAGCTTTTGATCAAAATTCAACTTCAGCTGATTTGTAAATTAGTTGAAGTTTTTTTCTTCTATTAACTGAATAGGTTAAGACCTTCCCATTATAAATGTTACTAAAACTTAAAAAAATCATCTACATACATCTTTAACCAAAGATTCATAAAATTTTTTATCTTTCTTATGAAAGGAAATGTGCAGAAATTTCTTAGGTTACTGGAAGGAGAAAATAGATTTTTCTGTAGCATGAAAGTGGACCCAAGGAGACCAGTAAAGATGGTGGAGCAGGAGGATTCAGTAAAACCCAGTTCCCCTTACAACTACACTATAAAAATCTAAGAAAAGTGCTAGGCAAGGTAGTGAACAGGAAAGTTAAGGAACTACTGCCATGGGTCATTTTTATAGCTCAAGATCACAAATTTAGCCTACAAATTCAGGCAAGTTCCCAGGGTAGAAGGTCAATGTGGTTGCTTTAGATCCCTGAGGTGACTTCCAGATGGATCAGTGCCATTACCGGAAACTCAAAACAGTCATTGATTCAGGTTCTAGTCACTCTGTAAAAGTAGGCTGGCACCTCAGTCATTCTGAATCTTTATGAAGTTAAATTGGGTCATCTTTTGTCTCAATTCTTACTTAGTCCTTAGTCATTGAATGGATCTGTTCTCAGACAATTTGGCCTCTGGAAATTTCACCAGTGACATCCTGGACCATTGTCCCCATCTTGATGGGTTTGTCTTATTTTTTTAGGGTTTTTTTTTGCAAGGCAAATGGGGCTAAGTGGCTTGCCCAAGGCCACACAGCTATATAATTATTAAGTGTTTGAGGTCTGATTTGAACTCAGGTATTCCTGACTCCAGGGCAGGTGCTCTATCCACTGCACTACCTAGATGCCCCTTGACTTTTGTTTTGCCAATGCACTTTGATGACTCAAAGGAGAAAAAGAGGCTGATAGACTTTAAACAGTTCTGCCTCTCTTAAATCCAATTCATTTGCAAATGAACACCACCCTCATGATGTTATTGGTTCTCTTTGAGATAGAAGGAAAAACAGCAAAAGCAACTACAAAGCTGAGCCTTTAAGGTCACCTTCATAGAGTCAGCAATTGTTCAATGGAACTCCACCTTTAGACTCCCTTGACCAAGTTTCTCCCTTTAAGTCTTGAAATCAGGTCTCAATAACCTAGAAATACAGCAACAAGATCACCGATAGCACACATAAAAACCATAAATGTCATAAAATTTCCTCCAGAAGTTTACAGAACCTGAGTCTAATGAAAAATTTTATTCTGAGACATAAGCTAAACCAGATCACACAAGTCAATTGTTTAATTTTAAGTGTATTTAAAACTTTAAAATCAGCAAACACTACAAATCAAGGTTTGATTTATTGTTTTGTTGATTGTCTAGACCTTAAAAAGTGATGGGTAAAATATTAATAATGCAGATTATACTTGAAAGGTGTCATGAATAGATTGTTTCTTCAAAGAGTCAATTATCAAGTATTTGCTAATATGCTTTATGAAGTAAGGTTAGAAGAATGAACAAAAATTGTTTTTAAGAATCTCAGAATAAAGTTATTAAAATTCCAAGGTCACTGAAGACTCAAACCCAAAAGAGGAAAGTAATTCAAAAACAACTCTAAGCAAAAGTCAAAGAAAAAATACAATGGAAATTGTAATTCTTAGGGGAAAAAATTAAGTGAAAACTAAAAGATCATACCAGTTAAATGAAAGTGCTAGAGGTAGAAATTGAAAGGTAGAATTTATTTATAAGGAGAATTTACAGCTTAGTACAAGAAGAAGGAAAAAAACCAAATAATAGACTCCTTAAAAATTAGAATGGACGAGAGTTAAAGACTGCATGAGATAGCAAAAAAATATTAAAATGAGGTCAAAAGCTGGAAAAATAGGAAAAAAGTTATTTCTTAAGGTATCAAATTAAAAGCAATTGATCTGGAAAACAGGTCAAGGAGAGATAATTTAGGAATCATTAAATTATCTGAAAGCCATGATTAAAATAAAGGGCCTGAATGGCATAGCTCAAGAAATCATGAAATTAAAAAAACAGACTCATTTGAACCTGAGTAAAAAGTTAAAATTAAAATAATTTACTGATTACATCCTGAAATAAATTTCCAAGGAACTAATAGACAAAAATCTGAAGATTCCAGGTCACAGAAAAAAATGCTTTAAGTACTATTAAAGAAAGACATAAATTACAGAGAAAGCACAATCAGAATCAGTCAATATTTAGCAGTTACCAATATTAAAGGATTGAAATCAATGAATACTATGTTCCAAAAGTCAAAAGATATAGGCTTACAACCCAAGAATAACTTAACCTGTGAAAGTGAGTATAATCCAATGTGGGAAAAAAGAAATTTGAAGAAATAGAAGATTTTCAAACATTTATGATACAAAGAATAAAGCTGAGGAGAAGCTTTGAAATACAAATACAGGAATTAAAAAGGAACACAGAAATGTAAACAAATGAACACTAGATAGAAATTTTATACAGATGAAAAATAATTAATGCATTATTAATTTCCACATGAGAACCTTAATATCATAGAATTAAATACGACTGGGAATAGTTTTGTTATGTTTTGATGATCATAAAAGAAGAAAGAATGGGAGAAAGGGATACCAAGAGAAGAAAAGGGGAGGAAAAATAGAGATCTTATAATTTCAAATAATAGTATGCACAAATAGAAGTACAAATTGAGAAGGGGTACAGGACTTCACTTAAACATCAATTTGATCTGAAGAAGACCGTAGAAAACATACTCATAAAGAGTTTAGTAGAAATAAATTCAAAGAAATGAGGAAATAAGAGGGAAAAGGGAGAGGGAAGAATAAGAGAGAAGAGATTAGTCAAAGTAAATCTTATTCTAAGCTCAGAGAGGAAATTATAATCAAAAAAGTGATAAGGGGAGGGGAAGGAGAAAGACTACATCAAACAAACTTTTCTCACTGTATAAAAATGGAGATGGGAAGCAAAGAGGAAAACATTTAAAGAAATATGAGAATCTCTAGTTTCCCTTGAAACAATGTTTAGATTATGCCTGAGGTCTTTTATTATGTCTCTAGTATTCAGGGGTGTATACCTTTTAAAATTATTTGCTGTTTTATGGCATATTCTTTGTATCTGTATGTTATATCTTCCTTGAGAATAGAAACTATTTAATATTTTTTTTTGTATTTGTATTTGTAGCAATGTATGGTAAAGGTTAATCAATGTTTTCTGAATTGAATTATCAGCAAATGAAAAAAAGTATAAATATTCTAGAATCAACATACTAGTGAGATCCTATTTCCTGAAATAACAAAGTTTCCATGATTAGAAACTAAAAGCTGAAATGCTTCAGAGATACCACAATGCTCAGAGGCATTCTGGCTATGCAATTTTTAGAATACTTCTAAAATTCTTCTATTCTCCTAGATTCTGATTTGATAGAAATAATAAAAAAAAATACCAATGTCGTGTTCACTTACAAAACATATTTTTACAATTTTAACAGAATTTCCCCTCAACAAACAGATGAAATGGGACTTATAGGCATTATTAGCCCCATTATGAAGATAAAAAAACAGACATGGAAAGGTTAATTGACTTTCTCACCTTCACACCTATGTGTCAGTAACTATACTAGAGCCCAGTTTTTTTTATTATAAGTTCAGGGTTTCTCTGCACTCAATTTAAACCATTTGGTAGTAATCCTTCTTAAAGTCTAGAAGGAATTGAGGCAGGAAATAGCAATTTTCTCTATTGTTTTTAAGGGAATAGTCTATTCTGTTGAAACTCTTCTTTGTGAAAAGAGACAGAGACAGAAAGAGAGATAGTGAAAAGCATGCTTCAATGTAGTATAAGAATATTGGTCGATCTTTTTTCCCCCTATTGGTATGGTCTATTTCTTAATATTTTTTTTCAATTTTTTTCTTTTTTCTCTCACCTCCACCACTGGACCAGAAGTAACTACCAATAGACACAAATATGTGTACACACACACACACACACACACATACACACGTGTGTGTGTGTGTAAAACATTCTATACACACTTCTATTTACCAATTCATTCTCTAGATGAAAATAGCATCTTCCATTATATGTCCTTTGTAATTTTAATAGTCAATAGTCAAAAATATTTAGTCACTCAAAGTTGTTCTTTTTTTATTAACTTTTAAAAATTTTATTTATTTAAGGCAATGGAATTAAGTGACTTGCCCAAGGTTGTAGAGCTAGGAAATTATTAAGTGTCTGAGGCTGGATTTGAACTCAGGTACTCCTGACTCCAGTGCTGGTACTCTATCCAATGCACCACCTAGCTGCACCCAAAGTAGTTCTTAAAATAGCATTGTTGTTCCTGTATGCAGTGTTCTCCTGGCTCTGCTCATTTCGTTTTCATTACTTCATTTGAGTATCCATTTTTTAAAGGATCATCAATCTCATCATTTCTTCTAGCACAGTAATATTCCATCACAATCTTATTTCACAATTATTTATCCCCAAATGATAGGCATCCTTACAATTTCCAACTCTTTGACAGCAGAGAAAGCTAATATAAGTATTTCAAACATGAAGATTATTTTCCTTCCCCCCCCCAATCATCTTGGTTAATATACCTAGTAGTGGTATTGCAGCGTCAAAAGTATACACTGTTTAATAACTCTTTGGATCTGATTCCAGACTGCTCTGCAAAATGGTCATACAACTTAATTTTTTTTTTACACAACTTAATCTTAAAGAATAAATGGGAACCCAGGGATTGCTGAGGACAACTTGGAAGGTAAGTAGGAAAACTCTGCTGCACTGGTGTGAGAGTGGAGCATAGTCCAGTACAGGCCTCAGCAGACCAGGAGTAGCCCTTGGAAGACATTGAATCAGCAGAGGCAGCTACGTCCAGAGCTCTCAGCCCACAGATGGTAAGGAGTTTGGAAAGAGATAAAAAAGGATCTCTTTGCTATCATTGAGACAGGACTCTGTTGTTTTGCCCATATTCAGAATTGTGTCACAGTCTTGGGTCCCAGTCCCAGACAAAGGAACACAATCACAGCAGAGCTTATTGTCCTAGCAGAGCTGGGACCCTCCTCACCATTTCAGGACAGAAAGGAATGTTTGTGGTCACCCTATGACCAAAGCACAGGCCAGGAGAATGGTGCAAATCTCTCCTTAGATCATAAGAATATGAAAAGAATTGAAATTTGCATATCCCTGAAGTATCTCTGAAAACAGCTGCAAAAAAATCCCCAAAACTTGGGACAGTTCACCCTCCATCCTGGAAACAGAGCGCCACCTTAATAAAGAGTTAAATTCAGGTCATAGGTTGTGGGGAACGAGCAAACAACAGAAAGAAAAGAAATCTGATCACAAATAGTTACTATGATCATCAGGAAAATCTAACTACATATTCAGAAAAAGATAACAAAGTCAAAGCTTCTGCATCCAAAACCTCCAAGAAAAATCTGAATTGGTCTCAGATTATGGAAGAATGCAAAAAAAAAATGATGTTGAAAATCAAATAAGGGAGGTAGTAGAAAAAATGGGGGGGAATGAGAGTGATTTTATGTTGGATTTTGGAGAGAGGGAAAATCATAAAAACCAAGTCAGCAGCTTAAGGAAGGAGATCCAAGAATACTAAAGAAAATATCATCTAGGGATGGCTAGGTGGCATAGTGGATAAAGCACCGGCCTTGGAGTCATTTGCCTTGCAAAAAAAAAAAAATAACTTCTTAAAAACTTGACTAGGACAAATGGAAAAAAGAAGTCCAAAAAGTCAATAATGAGAAAAAAATGCTAAAAGTAGAATTGACAAAATGAAAAAGAAGATACAAAAGCTAACTGAAGAAAATAATTCCTTAAAATATAGAACTAAGGGAAGGGAAGCTGATACATTTATGAGAAATCAAGAAACAATAAAAAACAAAAGAATCGAAAAAAAGAATGTGATTAGAAAATCAATTGATCTGGAAAATAGATCCAGTAGAAATCACTTAAAAATTACTGGACTACATAAATACATGAATACAAAAATAGAGCCCAGACATGATCTTTCAAGAAATTAGCAAGAAAAACTGCCCTGATATTCTAGAAGCTCCTGTAAGAGATCTTAAAATGAAAACTGCAAGGAATACTATAGACAAATTTCAGAGCCACAAACTCTTGCAAGCAGTCAGAAAGAAAGAATTCAACTATCATGGAGGCACAGTCAGAATAACAAAAGCTTTAGCAGCTTCTACATTAAGGGATCATAAGTTTTGTAATATGATAACCCAGAAGGCAAAAGAGTTTGGATTACAACCAAGAATCAACTACCCAGCAAAGTGAAGATTTTTTTTTAATGAAAAAGATGGATATTCAATGAAATGAGGGGACTTTCAAACTTTCCTGATGAGACCAGAGCTGAACAGAAAATATGATCTTCAAAAATGAAACTCAAGAGAAGCATAATATAAGGGTCTTAATTATGTTGAATTGCTTTTATTCCTGCATAAGAAGATGATACTGATAATTCATATAACCTTTCTCACTTTTTAGGGCAATTAGAATGAGCACAGGTGGGAGATGAATATGAAGGAATAAATAATTAGAAAAATGGAGTAAAGGGGTAAGAAATTAATGTGCTTGGAGGAAAGGAAGGGGGAAGATAGAATGGGGTAAGTTATTTCATATAAAAAAAGGTAAGAATAATAAGTGGAGTGGGAGGGGGAGAGTAAAATTTTAAAAAAATAAGAACCATTCCCTAATTGATTAATGATAAAAGGATATGAATAGTTTTCAGATGAAGCTATTAATACTACCATGATCATATCTTTTAAAAAAGGTTCTAAGTTATTACTAATAGGAGAATTACTAATTGGAAAAATTCTGAGGTACTATCTTATACCTATTGTATTGGGCTAATAGGACAGAAAGAGAAAAATGAAAAATATTGGAGGGGATGTAGAGAAAATGAGACATTAATGCATTGTTAGAGGAGTTGTGAAATGATTCAGTAATTCTTTTTTTTAACATTTTATGTTTTCCAATTATATACAATAGTACTATGCACTTATCATTTTTGTAAGGTTTGGAATTTTACAATTTTTCTCCCACCCTCCCTTACCTCCCCCCCACAGAAGGCTGTCTGATAATCTTTACATTGTTTCCATGCTATACATTGATGTAAATTGAATGTGTTATAAGAGTAAACATAACCCCCACCCCAAGAAGATGAGAAACCTCAAGAATAGAGAGAGGAAAAAAAGTTACTTCAGTCTGCGTTCAGATTCCAATGGCTCTGTCTCTGGGGTGCGTTCCTTTCTTTATCATAAGTCCACCAGAGAAGTTGCTTCAATATTTTTCTCATAGTTGCTATTACTAGGTATACTTCCACTCTATTTCTCCCCATTCTCATTTATTCTATTCTCTCTCTCCTTTCATCCTGGCCCTGTCCAAAAGTGTGTTGAATCTGAGTACCATCTCCCTCCCTAGGTCTTCCCTCTCTTCTATCATCTACTCCTCCCTTCTTTCCCCCCCATTCACCCTTACCCCTTCCCTTTCTTCTTATTTTTCTCTAGGGTAAGATAGATTTCCTCACCCTAATTGGGTGAGTGTGTATGTTATTTCCTCTCTGAGCCATTTCTGATGAGAATGAAGGCTCACTCATTCCCCCTTGCATTCCCTCTTTCCACTCCATTGAAAAAAAAAAGCTTTTTCTTGACTCTTATATGAAATTTCTTAGCTTCTTCAACTCTTTTTCCTTCCTCCCAGTATTTTCCTTTATCACCCATTGACTCCATCTTTTTTTAATATATTATATGATTATATTCTGCTCCTTCCTGTATCCTGTCTATATATGCTCCTTATAACAGTTCTTATAAATGAGAAAGTTCATATGAGTTATCAATATCTTCTTCCCATGCAGGAATACAAACAGTTCAATATCATTAAGTTCCTCATAGTTAGTCCTTCTCTTCCATACCCTCTATGGAGTCCTGTACTTGGAGCTCAAACTTTCTGTTCAGCTCTGGTTGTTTCAATAGGAAAGTTTGAAAGTCCCCTGTTTCATTGAAAGTCCATCTTTTCCCCTGAAAGAGGATGTTCAGTTTTGCTGGGTAGTTGATTCTTCGTTGTAAACCAAGATCTATTGCCTTCCAGAATATCATATTCCAGTCCTAAAAAGGCCTTAATGTGGATGCTGCCAGAATTGTTGGGGTTTTTTTTGGAAGCTTTTAGAATTTTCTCTGATTTGGGAGTTTTAGAATTTTTCTTTTGTGATCTCTTTCAGGAGGTGACTGGTGAATTCTCTTGATTTCTATTTTACTGTCTGCTTCTAGGATCACAGGGCAATTTTGCTGTATTATTTCTTGAAAAATGAAGTCTATGCTCTTCTCCTGATTATGGCCTTCAGATAGCCCAATAATTTTTAAATTATCTTTTCTAGATCTGTTTTCAAGGTCAGTTGTTTTTTCAATGAGATTTTTCACATTTTCTTCTAATGTTTGGTTTTTGGAAGAGTTTTATGTCTTCCTGATTTCTTGCAAAGTCATCAGCTTCCTTTATTTCCATTCTGTATTTGGAGGAGTTATTTTCTTCAGAGAGCTTTTTTTGTCTCCTTTTCCAGCTGTTCAATTCTACTTTTTTAGGGATTCTTTTCCTCATTTGCCTTTTGTTTGGCATTTTCCATTAGGCTTAAACTGGTTTTTAACATAACATTTTCTTCAGTATTTTTTTGTATATCTTTCATCAAGCTTTTGATTTGGTTTTCATGATTTTTCTGCATTGCTCTCATTTCTCCTCCCAATTTTTCTTCCATCTCCCTTAATTGCTTTTCAAAGTCTTTTTTTTTTGCAAGGCAATGAGGCTAAATGGCTTGCCCAAGACCACACAGCTAGGTAATTATTAAGTGTCTGAGGCCGGATTTGAACTCTGGTACTCCTGACTTCAGGACTGGTGCTCTATCCACTGCACCACCTAGCCACCCCTCAAAGTATTTTTTTGAGCTCATCCATAGCTTGAGCCCATTTTCTATTTCTCTTGGAAGTTTTTGAATATGGAAGCTTCAATTTTGTCATCATCAGAGTATGTGTTTTGATCTTCCATGGGACTAAAGTAATTCTCTATGGTCAGATTCTTCTTTTTCTGTTGTTTACTCATTTCCTCAGCCCAAGACAGCACTTTCAAGGCTTTGGGTTTTGTTTTTTTTTGGGGGGACACCCCACTAGGACTTTTATTCCTCTAAGGTCTTATGCTCTCTAGCCTGTGCTTTGACATGTAGATGGTCCCTGTACTTCCCTCTGCCCTGGGGCTATAAGGAGGATCCTGCTATCTTATTATGGAAGCCCAAACTGAAACCTGGATCTGAGTGTAGGCAAACAGCAGAGGCCTACCCCAAGGGAGAGCAGAGAAATTTCTGCAGACTTCCCTTACTGTCTCTGGAGATGCAGGCTGCTTTCTCCAGATTCTTGCTGCAGATTCTGTGGTCAGTACTCTTTCACTCCACACTCATTCTGGTGTAGCAGAGTTCTATCCCTGCCCCTTCAAGCTTTTGCCAGTGATCTCTGGGTTGCACTGGGCTGGATTGGTTGTGCTGTGCTGTGGCAGCAGCTTTTTTCCAACCCCTTGTCCTGGTGAAACACACCTTTCCTGCAGAACTTCTAAATTATCTTGGACTGGGAAAATGCATCACTCAATCCTTCTGTGAGTTCTGCCCCTCTACATTTTGGTTAGTCATCATTTGTTTCTTTTTTGGAGTTTTGGGGGGGAGGAGTTCCCAGGAAATGCTGCCTTCATGCTGCCATCTTGGCTCTGCCCCTTGATTCAGTAATTCTGAAGGGCAAAGGACTTTAAAGCCATGCCTACCCTTTGAACTAGCAATGCTACTACCAAGTCTAGTAGAGATGAAAAACAGGAATGAAAAGGACCTGTATGTTTAAGAACATTTATAGCAACTCTTTTTTTTTTTTTTGGTGTCATGGAACTAGAAATTGAGGGGATGCCCATCAATTGGGGAATGACTGAACAAAATGTGATATGTGATTATGATGGAATACTATTCTGAGAAAAGAAATCATGAACAGAATGCTTTCAGCAAAGTCTGGAAAGACTTACAAGACCAGATGCAATGGGATATGTACTAAATACAAAGTAACAACTATATTGCAGGCCAATCAATGTGAATGACTTACCTTTCTCAGCAATGCTGTGACTCAAGACAACTCTGAAGGCCTGTGATAAAGAATACTATCCATCCCTAAAGACATAGCTGATGGTGTCTGAATCAAGATTTAACCATAGCAATTTTTTTGTGATGAGAATTAAAATGTGAGGAGTTTCCCATAACTGAAGAATAGCTAAATACATTATTTGAACCCAGGTACTCCTGACTCCAGGGCCGGTGCTTTATCCACTATGCCACCTAGCCGCCCCCTGAATCGATTACTTTTAAATTAGATCAATAAAAAATGTATGATCGATTTCAGTCTTCTAAGGGGTCACAAAAAGTCAGATTTGCATGAAATGACTGAACAACAATAATTGGAAATTATAAAGAGAAACTGTCAGAGACACCTGAAAAGATTTGTATGAATTGTTGCAGATTGAAGTGAACCTGGAGAAAAAACGTATTCAAAGATAGTAATGTGGTAAAGACAAATAACTTTGAAAAGGTTTAGTAACTTCAATCAATATAAATGAGAAACAATGATTCCAGAGGAAGAATGATGAAATATGCTGCTCACCACTTGATAGAGAAGTAAAAGATTCAGGGTAAAGAATGAATAATTTTTTTAATTATATTTTTTCCAATTACATGCAAATATAGTTTCAACATTCATCTTTTTGCAAGCTTTTGAGTTCCACATTTTTCTACCACTCTCCCTTTCCTATTCCCACAGCAGCAATATGATATAAGTTGCACACATACAATTGTATTTAATCTATTTCCATATTAGTCATGTTGTAAAAGGCGAATTAGAACTAAGGGGGAAAAATGTGAGAAAAAAAGTAAAAAACATAAAATAATTTTTTGCTTTGCTCTACATTCAGATGCCATAGCTTTTTACCTTTGGATATGGATGGCATTTTTCATAACAGGTCTCTCAGGGTTCTCCTTGATTTCTGAACTGCTGAGAGGAACTGTGTCCATCATAATTGATCATTTCACCATGCTGCTGATAATGTGTACAAGGTTCTCCTGGTTCCAATCACTTCACTCAACATCAATTCATGCAAGTCTTTCCACATTTTTCTAAAGTCTGGTCACTCATGATTTATTATAGAACAGTAGTACGCCATACATTCAAACACCATATCTTGTTTAGCTATTCCCCAAATGATGGGCATACTCTCAATTTCCAATTCTTTGCCACTACCAAAAGAGCTGTTATATTTTTTGTACATGTGGTTCTTTTCTCCTTTTTTGTGATCTCTTTGAGATATAGACATAGTAGTGTTATTGCTGGATCAAAGAATATGCACAGTTTTATTGTTCTTTGGGCAATTCTAAATTGCCCTCCAGAATGATTGGATTAGTACACAACTCCACCAACAATGCATTAGTGACTCAGTTTTTCCACATCTCCATAACTGATCATTTTCCTTTTTGTCATTTTAGTCATATGATAGATATGAGATGATACCACAGAGTTATTTTAACCTGCATTTCTCTAATCAATAATAATATGGAGCATTTGTAATAGGACTATAGATAGCTTTAATTTCTTCATCTGAGTACTGCCTGATCATTTGACCATTTCTCAATTGGAGACAGACTTGTATTCTTACAAATTTTACTCTTTTGTCTATAATTTTTAAAATGAATCCTTTATCATAAATAGTATCTGTGAAAATTGTGAAACTTTTTTTTAATATCATCAGTGCAGAAAATTAATTCTGTTTCACTCTTCATGTCTGTAAGAGGGGTTTGTTTTCCTTTCTTTTTCAACAGGAGTTGGGGGCAAGGAGAATAAGCATATTTTTTGTGGTCAAAAACTTTAAAGAAGAAAAATACACAAATATTACAGTAGTCTTATGAATGCTGGTCTCTCCCCACTTTCCAGTCTCTCCTTAGCACACCTACTGAAGGAATCTTTTTTTTGAAAGATTTTATGTATTTTGAGTTTTATAAATTTACCTATTCTTGCTTCCCTCCCCACCCCACCCCCACAGAAGACAGTCTGTTACTCTTTGCATTGTTTCCATGGTATGCATTGATCTAAGTTGAATGTGATGAGAGAGGAAAGTATATCCTTAAGGAAGAAACATAAAGTATAAGAGATAGCAAAATTACATAATAGGATAATTTTTTTAAAATTGAAGGAATGTTAATGTACAGCTCAGTCACTTCACTCCTCTGCTCAAAAACTCTATTGATTCCCCTATTGCCTTCTAAATCCAACCTATATTTCTTTAGCCTGGCATTCAAGACCCCTCACAACATTGCCCAAACTGACTTTTCATGTACTACATGATACTATTCTTCTACTCCCAATTGCATATTCAAATGTGATGGCATAATAAAAGTACTTTGCAAACCTTAGAGTAATCTATAGGTGGTAGGTAGCAGTAGTGCTATTGGTCCTAGCACTAGATGTAAGTGAAAAGTGATATGCAATATTGGCCAAACAGTCAGGAAGACTTAAAATTCAAATCCTGTTTCTGACACATACTAGTTATACAACCCCAAGCAAGTTGGTTACCTAGAAACTGTTCTAGGCTCCCCCATAATAACTCAAGTTGCAAACATAGGTGTTAATCTCTGAAGGGCAAGTACATTTTTTCACCCTTTTTATTTCTATCATGATTATTTGGACAATGGATAGAGCATTGAATTTAGAACTAGAAATATCTGAGTTCAAAACCCATTGTGACTCTGGTCAAGTCACTTAACTGGGTTTGCCTCAGTTTCTCTTCTATAAAATGATCTGAGAAAGGAAATGGGAAACCATTCCAGTATCTTTGCCGACAAAAACCCAAACAGGATCATGAAGAGTCAGACATGATTAAATAACAATAATCAAAAATTATGATTATTATTCTTTGTTCCAGTTAACTATATCCCATGCATTCCAATCTTTATGTTTTTTCCCTCCTCAGGTTATTTTCTATATCTGCAATGTGCTGTCTCTTCTATTATGAAATCTTATCCATCTTTCAAGGCCTCATGTGATAGATTCAATAGCAATAGTTTTTGATTCACTCAATCATTGATATGTATCCTACTAGATTATCATGTTCTTGAGGACAAGAGCTGTTGTCTTTTCTGTTTTTTGCTCAGCGCCTATCACAGTGCTATGCACATAAGAGGTATTTTATGTCTGTTGAATTGAAATGAATTGTTTCCTTATATTCTGATGCTCTAAAACTTCCTACATTTAAAATAGTGAAATACACTGGAATAGAAGAGGATACAGGATCTGCCCCTTCTGGGGCAAAATTTAAATATAACATTTTAATTTGATTTCCTCAAATTGTTTATAATAAATACATTTCCTACATCTAACCCTTAGAGTGGAATAGTTCTCATATTGCCAGGTGTCTGGGGACATCAAGGAATAAAAGTTGTAGGATAAACTGAAAGTCAGCCTTGCAGTTCTTCTGTCTGTCATTTCCCAAGCAATGGACCCAAAATACTCTACACATTTCACTTTATTGTGAGATTTATACTTAACTATAGATTGGTCAGTCAAAATTAAACTGATTCATCTGTCAATTGGCTATTCTTTAATATCTTTAATATCAGGACTATACTAGAATTATAAAACTGTGACATATCTTGACACATTTTGCCTTGAATTTAATAGAAGTCAAATGAATTATTTTGAAACCAAACCTTAAAATACTTATCCTGAGATTAAAGTCTCACACGTCATGTTAAAACTGAAAGCATAAGTTCCAAATCCTTGAAGAGAGAGTCTCTTTCAATAAGAGTTAAAAAGACCCAGAGTCCCATTCTGTTCCATATTTGGCTTTGTTACAAGATGCCCCTACAGCATTTATTCAAAGGAATCATTTCTCTTAGAAAAATTTAGGGATCATAAAGCAAAGCAAAAATCAAGTTCAAAACAATTTAATATGAAAAATGTAAATATACAACGTTGGCTCTCTGGTTGGCCCAGTGATAGAGGATAAAGAGGAGGAAGAGGAAGAGGGAGAAAGAGAGGAGAAGGAGGAGGAAATGAAGAAGAAGAAGAAGAAGAAGAAGAGGAGGAGGAGGAGGAGGAGGAGGGGGAGTAAAGATAAAAAGAAAGGAACAAGAACAAGAAAAATAAAAACAATGAAAACAAGAACAAAAGAATGAGAATTAGAAGAGCAAGAACAACAAAGAGAATAACAAGAACAAGAAAAAACAAAAAGAAAAACAAAGAGAACAAAATTAACAAGAAGAAAAATTATAAAAATAGCCAATAGCAAAAAAGGAAACAAGAACAAGGAGAAAGATAAAGAGGAAGATTGTGTCACATTTGCTTTTTAAATAAAAACATTTACTCATAGACTCCCTTTTGGCAAGAGTATAAATTATCAGGGAGTAGAACAGTCTTAGCAAATTGTTACCAGGTGATAATTCAATGGGCATCAGTTCTAATTAATTTTATAGTTTACATCTCTGTTTTAGGAAAAAAAGAAAGTCTCAAGGGAAGAAGGGAAGGAACGAAGGAAATTTATTGGATCAATGATATTAAAGGGTCCATTAAAAAAGGTTAGAAAGCAATTCCCATATTTTGTGTTATGTGTGCTATTATTATCAATATAACAGGGGCTTGCCCAGATCTCTTAACATGGAGGCATTCCTTTCTACATGAATGGAGATAACTTCCTTTATTTGACTGAAAAAATACACAGGATTTAAACTGAGACAGTCAAATTTTTTTTCTGCCTGCTTTGTTCTTTTCCTGCTCATTCTTTCCTGCTAAACAGTTCATGGTGTCAGTGCTGTGGGTGAACTGTGATACCTACCCTTGGGATTCAACAGAAAATTACTCGAAAGCATTTGAATGTTGACTCAGACTTTAGGGGCTCATCCCTTATCTCCACAGAAAGATATGTAATGGAGCAAGTGTGGTATAGCCAAAAAAGCAGTGGTTCTGTGGTCAAAGAAGCCTGTTCTCAAAGCCCACTTCTGACACCAGCTACCTGTGTGAGCTTTATCTTTAATGAGTCTCAATTTCCTCATCTAAAAGTGGATCACAATGGAAGCATCTCCAAAATCTGGAAAGGAGAAAGTTGGATTGTATTCTCTTTGAAGTCTCTTCCAGATTTAGGTCTAGGTTTCAATGATATGAAGGTGGTTTGTTCTAAATCTTATGGCAGGTTAGTCCACTCAATCAACTTCCTCTAATCAAAAATTCAATTACATAGAAACCAATAGTCACTAAGGGTTTATATGACTAAACTGAGTAGAATTTTACTCAGCTTTTACCATACTGCTCTTTTTTACTCTTTTTTCCCATTCTTTTCCTTCTTTATCTCATTTTCTTTTTTCTTTTTGTAATTTTTCTCTCCTTTTTGTCTTTTTCCTCCCTTAGTCTTTCTCCTCTCATTCTCCTCTTCTATTTTTCAGATATTCCTTTGTAATGTAATGAGTTCTTTGACAAAAGACCAGTGTTCAAAACCTAGTTCTGCTACTTTCAATTGATGTGACTGTGTTAAAGTCACTTATACTCTGTGCGTCTCAGTTGCCTCATCTGTAAAATGAGAGGGCATACTAGAAGGGTTAGTAATTTATAGTTAAAGATAAAAATCCAGCCTAGAACTATATGTTTTTGTACAGCTGAGAGCTAAGATGGCTTGTTTATTTTTTATATTTTTTATGGATTCAAAGTCTTTTAAAATGTCAAAACCACTCAGGTCATAGTCTGAACAAAGACAGGATGTGGATCAGACTTGGTTTTCTGATTGTAGTTTACTGACCAAAGGGCTAGATGATTTAACAACCTGAATGATTTTTGAAGAAGTCAGTGAGGTATATTAAAAAAGAACTGGATTTAGAATCCCAATTCTTACTTCATATGAACTTCTTAGAAAAGACTTACTTCTTAGGTAAGACAATAAAATTCCTGTACCATAGTTTTCTCAGAATATGAGAAAGTATATAATGAGGATACGTTTATATGGATGTTATGGTCCTTTAGCAATAAATCTGTGTTCTAGAACATGACTGTCTTATCATTTCCCCTCCTCTGCCTTTACTTGCCTCTTTTGTCTTGACTTACTGGCAGAGAATCTGCCAGTTTTCTAAATAATAGAATTACAAAGAATATGGATCTTTTTATCCAGTCCTGTTTTATCCAAGTCAAATTTTAAATAAGCTCAACTGATTTATAAATCTATTTGTGGGCTCTTTTTTCCGGAAGGCAGAACTCAACTAAGCTGAAGATTGAAATGTGTGGACTTAATGTGGTATGTTCTCACATGAATGAACATGTGTGGAGAAACTTCACATCCTAAAAAAGTGTCCAGTGGATGAGATGGAAAATATGCATAGATTCAATATCTATGAATGTAAATCAACATTAAGGAGGGAAAACCACTCCACAAATCATCCAAAACAGCACATAATACAAGAATCATATGGATCTCATTGAATCCCAGAACTGGACAGCTGGAAGGGATCTCAGTGACAACCTTGTCTAAAAGATATATGAAAAGAATCCTCATTATCACATTCTGGCAAGATCCAGGCTTTACAAGAAAATTTCCAAGGAGGAGGGACCCATTGTCTCTTCAAAAAACTCATTGCACTTTTGAACAGCTCTTAATTGATAGGAAGGAATTGTTGCTAGTGTTGCTCTCTTTTATCCATAGCCCCACTGTGTCTCTTTGAAATTTCTTCTGATAGTTTCTGGTTCTACTTCGTGTAACCTAACAGAAAAATTCCTTCTCCGTATGTTTTTTTTATTGTCTAATTGTTTCAGTCATGTCCAACTCTTTATGACCCCCATTTGAAATTTTCTTGGCACCACTACTGGAGTAATTTACCAGTTCTTCTCCAGCTCATTTTATAGATGAGGAACCTGAGGTAAACAGGGTGAAGTGACTTGTCCAAGATCACAGAGTCAGTAACTGTCTAAGACAAAATTTGAACTCAGAAAGATTTATTCCTATCTTCAATATTCTATCAACAATCAATGAAACCTAGCTGTCCCCTACTCCACATATCAACCCTTCAAATACTTGAAAAATTAAGACACTTTTCTTTTACCTTCCCAGTCTTCTCAAGGCTAAACAATTCCAATTTATGTGACTAACACAAACTCTATAATAACATAGTGTCAGAATATATATATATATATATATATATATATATATAATATCTATATTGAAATCTATATCTATAATCCATTCTTTTAGAGCTCTGAATAATTTAGAGCTGGAAAGAATCTTAGGTCTTTATCTAATCCAATCTCCTCATTTGACAAAATATGAAACTGAGTTCTGGTGAAGTTAAGTGACTTGATTGAAGTCATAAATAACAAGAATTCAAGTCCAAATTTTCTGACTACAAATTCTGAACTATTGCTACATTATTTTCTTATTACTTATGTACCATTTCTGCTTTTGTTAGAATTAATTTTTATTAACTAAGCATAAAGCAACAATTGGTGATGAGGAGAGCATATAATCCAATTTAATTTCATTGACTCATTTATTAAGCATTACTGAGTGTGAGGCATGTAAACATGAATGTGCATTGGAGTTATAGGAAAACACCCTGAGAAGAAACTTGCTATATATTTAGCTGTATGTGCATATATACATATAGATATAGATATATAAAACATATATATATTTGTATTGTATATAGATAAATATGTGTATATAAATATATATATATATTATGTGTATATTTTTGAATGTATATTATGCTATAAAATGCATATTTATTTCACTTAGACAGGCATTTAATAGGATTTTACTATATGGCAAACATGTTGGTAGGCAATGGAAATGATGACAATGAAGAGACCATTGAGAAGTTTACCTTCTTTTGTGGGGACGGAGAACAACATATATATACTAATAAATACATTCACAATAGTAACAAAGTAAACAAAGTGATTTTCGCAGAGGTTGTGGAGAAAATAACAATTAGGAAAATTGACTAAGGCTTCTATGTAGGAAGAGACTCTTGAGTTTACTCTTGATGATAACTAGAGAGTCTGAGGACAAGGTAAGAAGAGTAACATTTCTAGTATGGGTGAGAGCTCATTTTAAAGTAAGAAGGAAGGAGATGGAATTCCATAAACTGAGAACAAGAAGTAAACCCATATGGCTAGAGTGGTTGAGTGGGTACAGAGAAGTAATTGGAAATTAAACCTGGAAAGATAGACAAAATTTTAAAGGGTTTTAAATGCCAGCAGAAAAGTTTATATTTTATCCTAGATGAAATGGGAATTCACTGAAGCTTCCAGGGAGTAAACAACTATGCCTTACAGCGATAAGTCTGAGGACCTAGATATGATATAATTGAGGTTGAGTGTCATTGAATCCCAAAGAACAGTCTCCTTTATACTTCTGTCAGAATATGTTTCATCTTCTCTGGGGAAAGGAAGAAAAAAAGATCAATGGGAAAGAGGCATAAATTGGAACAAGATGGATATAGGTTACTTATAATACAAGACCCTAGAACATGTTATTAAGGAAAGTGGTGAAGATTTCTTGCTTATCAACAATTGCAAAAACCCCAGAAGTCTAATGATACATGTATTCATATAGGTGGTTTGTCAGGAGGCCTGGCTTTGACTTGTTTACTAATGAGCTGTGAGACTTTGGACAAGTTACTGCTAAATCTCAGTTTACTCATGGGTAAAATGAAGGGTTTGCACCAGATGATCTTTCTTTATGATACCTTCTAGGTGGAACATTATTTTTTAAATATGTTTTATTGCTTCCTTTTGGCTATACCACAGTCATTTCTGGGTCCCCTGATTCCCAGATCAAAACTTCCCTAAAATAAAGGGAAAAAATGGAAAACCATCAGGTACTGTGTTGTATAGAGAGAATATTTGACAATATATATTTTTAAAATCCTGTTCTAGTAATTTCTTCCTCTTTGCTTTGAAAGAGGTTCGTTTCATTATCAGCCATATAAAATCTTTTTATAAATGATTATGACAAAAATAATAGTTATCTTTTTCTTTCAATGAAGTATCTCATAGTATTGTTCTTTTTCTTCTAGTGGAGAACCATCCCATAGAGCAAATAATATTTTTTTAAAAAAAGAAAAAAATCAACAAAACTCTCAATATATACAAAAAGTCTTAAAATATGAGCAATGTACTACAGCCATGGATCTCCCATCTCTGCGGTGTTGATGAAAGTTTCTTCTCGTATTTCTTTAATGGCACCAGGTTCATTCATTGTAATGCTATAACATTTGCTTTTGATAGTTTTGTTCTTTTCTATTTACATTGTTGAAGACTACTGTTTTCTTGGTTCTGCTTAGTTTGCTTTGTATCAAATTGATAGAGATAATTCCATGCATCCATGCATTTCATCCAATCCATCCATGTTCATTTTTTCTTTTTACTGCACAGGAATATTATCTTCATGCATCACAATTTGTTTATCCAATATGAGAGATGATACCCCTACTCAAACTCTAATCTGTGTAGGTCAATTCATTTGATTCTATAAGGGATAATAGTATTATTAGAATTATTTTACTTTTCTCATCTAATAAGACATATTTAGTCATTCATCAAATAATAGGCATATGAATAAGCAATGTATTGATCCATATTTTATATAAATCATATAGAAATATAGGTTCTAAAGGAAGGGTCCCTGTAATACACCTCAAACTTTAATATTCTCTACTTGTTCATTAACTTCAAAGCTTACTTGTGTAGCCACAATAACTCTGACATGGATATCTCAATCCTGTTTTGCTCAAATTCTATGATCAAACCAAGTATGGGTAGTATGGTGTGGAAAGTCTTCTCCTTCCCTCTACCCCCACCCCATGTCAATTTGTTCTTGGAAGGAATGTATGACTCTTCCCTTACTCAACCAAATGAGGAATCCATTCATCTTATGACTACATAATTGGTGGAGGTATCCCTGTTTCACCCAACTTCTGACCCTGCTGATATCAGTTTCTAGCTTATGCATCATTTATCAATCATTGGAATTCTATACTTAGTATAGCCTTTTTAGAATGTTCAGGTAAAAAGTTAAAATGGGGAGGGGGTATCTCACACCATGAGGAAGATCTGCAGTTTGCTTCTTGAGAGGGCATTAAATCCCTTTAACAAAGTGCTCTGGATTGGGGCTCTGCTTTAGTTTCTCTTTTAATCACTCAGGGTGTTTTTTCGTCCCCATGCAATTCCCCAATTAAAGGAATTCTAGTTTATTTCTATTTTTTTAACAAGACATTGGGGTTAAGTGACTTGCCAAGGTCACCCAGCTAGTAAGCATAAAGTGCCCGAGGTTGGATTCAGGACCTTTTGACTCCAGGACTTGTGCTCTATCCACTACACCACCTAGCTGCCATTATTTTTTTTTTTTGCTATCAAAAAAAGTATTGCTATAAATACTTTGGTGTTCATAGGGAATCTCTATTCTCATCAACAACTGCCTTGGATTAAAAGGCTAATAATGAAATCTCTAGGTCAAAGGTATAGATATTTTAGCCACTTTATTGCCATAGCTGCAAATTGCTTTCCAAAAGGGATTGTACTGATTCACAGTTCTACCAAGAAGAACATGAGTATGACTATAACTTCCTACAATCTTTTCAATATTGATCATTCTCATTTTTTAAAGTATTTTCCAATTTCTAGTGTACTGAGTGCACAAGGGTTGTTTTAAATTTCTCTTAATAGTAGCAATTTGGAGCATTCTTTCATATGATTTTATAGTTCTTTATTTGAAAATATTATTGATATCTTTTTGCTATTTAACCTACTGGAAATATTTTTTTATTCTATATACATATGTAGTTTATATATTCATATATGATATAAATACACACATATATAAAATACATGCATACATATACAAGTGAAAATATAGATATATAATACAGATGTCTACAATCTGATACATTTGTATATGTACATATGTATTAACTTTTTTCTCCAATATCTTGAAAATCAAACCCATATCTAAACATTTTGGTTCAGTTTTTTTCCATTCTGTTATTTCCTTTCTTTTGCAGAAGTTTTTCACTTTCATTTAATTATTTATTCATTTAATCTTTTGTAATTGCTCCAACTCTTATCTGGCCAAGAATACATTTCCTAACTATGGCTATTTGAGCTATTTGAGCTATTTCTCTTCTAAGTTTTTATGATATAATATTTCCTATTAAAAGTCATATATCAGGGTGGCTAGGTGGCACAGTGGATAAAGCACCCCTAGAGTCAGGAGTACCTGGGTTCAAATCCGGTCTCAGACACTTAATAAGTACCTAGCGGTGTGGCCTTGGGAAAGCCACTTAACCCCATTTGCCTTGCAAAAACCTAAAAAAAGTCATATATCTATTTAGAAGTTTTTATGAAATATGGCATGAGGTATTGGTCTAAATCTAATTTATGCCATACTGCTTAAGTTTTTTCAAGCAGCTCTTTTTTTCAAATAGTCTTAATTTATGTTTTGTAGTTTATCAAACACTGAATTATTCAATATTAGTTTTTTTTATTCTCCATTGCTTAAGCTGTTCCACTAATCTAACTCTAGCTTTTTAACTTGTATTAAGTGATTTTGATGAGTGCTACTTTATAATATAGCTTGAGGTCTGGAAGTGCTATTTCCTTGAAATCTTTAACTCTTTTTTTCTCTTGATATTATAGATCTTTTGTTTTATTCAAATGAATTTTATTTTTATTATTATTCCATTAACTTAGTAAAAATAATCTTTTTGAGAATTTAATTGGTATGGCATTAAAATTCTAAATTAACTGTGAAAGACTTATTACAATTATTTTGTGGTACAATCCATCCATAAGTATAGAATATTCCTCCAGCAATTTAAATTATTCTTTCCATCTTTAAGGAGTACTGGGATCTTTACTGTTTTTTTTAAGCCAGAGACTCTTAATGAAAACCTTTTTAATAATATAGCTAAAGGTTTAGTATTACTCTGTCCTCTTCAATCATTCCTATTTTCATTATTTCACTTGAGATACTAGACCTTTTTCACTTTCAAATGAACTTTGCTGTTTTTACACCTTTAAAGTTAATGATATATATAATACCAAATCTGAAAGTAATAATTTTGATTTTTATAATGCTGTCAGGGATCTATAATAAACATTGAAATACACTCTATTTCTATAAAGAGTGTTTTAATTATATTTATACATGTATATACATATATACATATATATATATATATATAATCTTATTGGGGTTAATTATCAGATATCTTATGATTTTTGTAGTAATTTTGAATTAAATTGCTCTTTTCATTTCTCTCTGGTTTTTATTAGCACTGCAGAGACTTATTCTGATTTTTGTAGATTTCTTTAATATCCTGCTATGTTACTCTACTAGAATTATAAATTATCCAGCTTTGTTTTCAATCTGAGGTTTTTCTAAGTATACCATCATGCCATCTACACATAAAGATAATTTTGTCTCATTTTTGCCAATGTGTTTTTAATTTTATTTACTAATCTTACTATTATTATAGCTAGTATTTCTAGATCTCTGTGAAATAATAATTAAGATTGAGGGTTTTCACAATTTACTGATTTGAGGGCAAGGTTGCTCCATTGTAAACAGCGATTACTCTTGATTTTGAGTATACTGATTTTGTAATGTCCATTCATGCCTGTGATCTTTTTAGAGTTTTTAAATAAAGGAAGGCTAAATTTGTCAGATTTTTTTTGCATCTAAGAAAATAACCATGAGACTGTTGTTTTTATTGCTTATTTTGTTAATTAATACATTGTCCCTAACATTAAAAAAAATCCTTGCACCCATTGCATCTTGGTCATAATGAATTATGCTCTGTATTTATCCTTTTTATTAGGAGGTACTGCAGTTACTTTTTTTTTGAATTATAAAGATTTTATTTATTTTGAGTTTTACAATTTTCCCCCTAATCTTACTTCCCTCCCCCCACCCCCCACAGAAGGCAATTTGCCAGTCTTTACATTATCTCCATGGTATACATTGATCCAAATTGAATGTGATGAGAAAGAAATAATATCCTTAAGGAAGAAACAAAAGTATAAGAGATAGCAAGATCAGACAATAAGATATCAGGTTTTTTTCTAAATTAAAGGTAATAGTCCTTCATCTTTGTTCAAACTCCACAGTTCTTCCTCTGGATGGAGATGGTATTCTCCATTGTAGACAGCCCCAAATTGTCCCTGATTGTTGCACTGAAGGAATGAGTGAGTCCATCAAGGTTGATCATGCTTTATAATAGAATTTTAGATCTGGTAGGGTTAAGCCACCTTTTTTTTGCATGTTTTTCATTAAATCCCTGGAAATTCTTGACTTTTTATTTCTCCATATGAATTAACTTACAACTTTTTCTAACTTATTAAAGGAATTTTTTGAAATTTTGATTGGTAGGGCACTAAATAGGTAGTTTAGTTTTGGTAGAATTGTCATTTTATTATATTGGCTTGACCTATCCATGAGCAATTGATGTTTGCCCAGTTATTTAACTCTCATTTAATTTGTGTGAGAAGTATTTTATAATTGTTTTCAAAAAGTTTCTTAGTCTGCTTTGGCAAATAGACTCCCAGGTATTTTATATTGTCTGGGGTTACTTTGAGTGGGATTTCTCTTCCTAGCTCTTCCTGCTGTATTTTGCTAGTCATATATAGAAAAGTTGAGGATTTATGAGGGTTTGTTTTATATCCTGCAACTTTACTAAAATTGCTAATTGTCTCCAGCAGTTTTTTGGATGATTTATTGGGGTTCTCTAGGTATACCAGCATGCCATCTGCAAAGAGTGAGAGTTTTGTTTCTTCATTCCCAATTCTAATTCCTTCAATTTCTTTTTCTTCTCTTATTGCTGAAGCTAACATTTCTTATACAATACTGAATAGTAGGGGTGATAATGGGCATCTTTGCTTCACCCCAATTGTATTGGGAATGCCTGTAGACTCTCCCCATTGAATATAATGTTTGTTGATGGTTTCAGATAGATACTGTTCATTATTCTAAGGAACAGTCCATTTATTCCTACACTTTCTAGTGCTTTTAGTAGGAATGGGTGCTGTGTTTTGTCAAAAGCTTTCTCAGCATCTATTGATATAATCATATAATTTCTGATAGGTTTATTGTTGATATAATTAATTATACTAACAGTTTTCCTAATACTGAACCAACCCTGCATTCCTGGGATGAATCCTACTTGGTCTAAATGTATTATCCTAGTGATAACTTGTTGTAATTGTTTTGCTAAGATTTTATTTAAGATTTTTGCATCTATATTCATCAAGGAGGGTCTATAATTTTCTTTCTCTGTTTTAACTCTTCCTGGTTTAGGCATCAGCACCACATTGGTTTCATAGAAAGAGTTAGGCAAAGATCAGTCTTCCCCTATTTTTCCAAAGAGTTTATAAAGAATTGGAACCAAATTGTTCCTTAAATGTTTGGTAGAATGCACTTGTGAATCCATCAGGCCCTGGAGACTTTTTTCTTATCAAGTTCACTGATGGCTTGTTGAATTTCTTTTTCTGAGATACAGTTGTTTAGGTATTTGATCTCCTCTTCATTTTACCTGGGCAACTTACATTTTTGTAAATATTTGTCCCTTTCACTTAGATTGTCAGATTTATTAGCAAAGAGTTGGGCAAATTAATTCTGAATTATCACTTTAATTTCCTCCAATTTGGTTTTCTTCTTTCTTTTTTTAATCAAATTAACCAGAGGTTTGTCAATTTTATTTTTTTTATAAAACCAACTCTTGTTTGTATTTATTAATTCAATAGTTTTTTTGCTTTTGATTTTATTAATTTCTCCTTTATTTTTTAGAATTTCTATTTTGGTGTTTAATTGGGGATTTTTAATTTGTCCTTTCTCTAATTTTTTTAGTTGTCTATTTAGTTCATTGAGTTCCTCTTTCTCTAAGTTATTCATGTAAGCATTTAAAGATATAATATATCCCCTAACAGCCACTTTGAGTGAATCCCATAGGTTTTAGTATGCTGTTTCATTATTTTCATTATCTAGGATAAAATAATTATTTCTTTCTATAATTTGTTGTTTGATTCACTCATTCTTTAACATGAGGTTATTCAGTTTCCAATTAGTTTGGGGTCTATATCTCCCTGGCCCAATATTGCATTTGATTTTTATTCCATTGTGATCTCAGAAAGATGTATTCACTATTTCTGCCTTTGTGCAGTTGATCATTAGGTTTTTATGCCCTAGTACATGATCAATTTTCATATAATTGCTATATACTGCAGAGAAAAAGGTATATTCCTTTCTATCTCCATTCAATTTCCTCCATAAGTCTATCATATCTAGTTTTTCTAACAATCTATTTACCTCCTTAACTTCTTTCTTGTTTATTTTATGATTCAATTTATCTAAATATGAGAGTAGAATGTTGAGATCTTCCACTAGTAGAGTTTGTTGTCTATATCTTCCTGTAATTCTTTCAGCTTCTCCTCTAAGAATTTGGATGCTATCCCATTAGGTACATACATATTCAGTATTGAAATCACTTTATTGTCTATGGTACCTTTTAGGAGGATGTAGTTTCCTTCCCCATCTCTTTTAATGCTATCTATTTTTGTAGCTGCTTTGTTTGAGAGAAGGATTGCTACCCCTGCTTTTTTCACTTCATCTGAAGCAAAATATATTCAGATCCAACCTTTTACCTTTATTCTATATGTATCTTTCTGCTTCAAATGTGTTTTTGTAAGCAGCATATTGTAGGATTGTGGTTTTTAACACACTCTGCTATCCACTTACATTTTAAGGGAGAGTTCATCCCATTTATATTCAAAGTTATAATTACTAACTCTTTATTGTCTTTCATGCTATCTTTCCTTTTTGTATTCCCCCCTTTTCCCCCTTTATCTGTATTCCCCCACTATTTTGTTTCTGAATACCATCCCCTTCAATGTGTTTGCCCTCCTATATCCACTCCCTCCCCTTTCTTTCCCCTTTCCTGTTTTCCCTTTTCCCTTCCCTTCCTTTTGTTTGTCCCCCTTTTTGTCCCCCCTCCCTGTCTCCATCCCCCCTCCCTTTTTCCCCTTTTAATACTTGAAAGGTAAGTTAAGTTTCTGAACTTAACTGAGTGTTTGTATAAATTAACTTTAAGCCAAGTCTGATGAGAGGAAGAATCGGGTATTTCTCATCTCCTCCCTTCTCTCCCTCTATTACTATAGATCTTTTGTACCCCTTAATGTAATGAGATCTACCCCACTCAATCCCCTCCTTCCTCCTGTCTCCTTCCTGCCCCCCCCATTTAAGGAGGAAATGCTTTTAAATCATTCCATCTGAATTGTAGAAAATCCTGAGTATCCATCACTTCTGGCTAAGTATATTCTTTCTAATAGAGTTACAATTCTTTTTTTTTGAGGTTTTTGTAAGGCAAACAGGGTTAAGTGGCTTGCCTAAGACCACACATCTAGGTAATTATTAAGTGTCTGAGACTGGATTTGAACCCAGGTACTCCTGACTGCAGGGCCGGTGCTTTATCCACTATGCCACCTAGCTGCCCCTTATAATTCTTGAGAGTTATTAGAGATATAGCCAGTTTCATCCCATTAGGTAGCAGTCTCATGGATAAGTCATGAGTGTCCATCATTTCTGGCTAAGTATATTCTCCCTGATAGAGTTACAGTTCTTAAGAGTTATGAGAATCTTTTTCCCATGCTGGCATAAAGTCAGTTTCATCTTATTGGATAGCAGCTTTTTTCTTTACCCCTCCCCTTTTTTATGCCTTTTCATGTGTCTCTTGAACCTCCTGTTTTATGTCTGAATTTTCTATTTAGCTCTGGTTTTTTCATCAGGAATTGTTGGAAGTCTTCCATTGCATTAAATGTCCATTTTTTTTCCCCAGAAAGAGAAGGCCCAGCTTTCCCAGATAATGGATTCTTGTCTGCAGTCCAAGCTCCCTTGCTCTTTAGAACATCTCATTCCAGGCCCTTCGATTCCTTAATGTTGATGCAGCCAGGTCCTGTGTAATCCTTACTGTGGCTCCTTGGTATCTAAATTGTTTCTGGCTGCTTGTAGTATTTTCTCTTTAATCTGATAGTGCTGGAATTTGGCCACAACATTCCTTGGTGTTTTCATTTTAGGATCTCTTTCCAGAGGGGGATCAATGTATTCTTTCAATAATTATTTTTCCCCCTGGTTCCATGATATCAGGGCAGTTTTCCATCCCTAAATCCTTTAATATTAATTCTAGGCTTTTTTTTCTCTTCAATGTTTTCAGGAAGACCAATTATTCTCAGGCTGTCCCTCCTTGATCTGTTTTCAAGGTCAGTGGTTTTGCTGATGAGGTATTTTACATTTTCTTTTATTTTTTCTATTTTTTGGTTTTCTTTAAAAGACATTAGTTTCCACAGATTCCATTCTTTTTTTTTTAGAGAAGAATTTTATTCATTTACCTTTTGCAATTCCTTTTCCAATTGGTCAATTCTATTTTTTAAAGAGTTTTCCATTTGACTAATTGGGGTTTTGAGAGAATTATTTTCTTTTTTGCATTTGCCCAATTAAGGATCTGAGAGAATTATTCTCATTTTGTATCTTTCCAATTGTATTTTCCAATGATTTGCAAGGTGTTAATCTCTTGGGTTTCTTGTCCCAGATTTTCCAATTGATTTCTAAACTCCTTCCTTATTTCTTTTTTTTAGGGTTTTTTTTGCAAGGCAAATGGGGTTAAGTGGCTTGCCCAAGGCCACACAGCTAGGTCATTATCCTTCCTTATTTCTTCAAGGAGGTCTTTCTGTGCTAGAGACCAGATCATATTCTCCTCAGAGGTTCTAGGTCTTTCTGAGTTAGAATCTTTTTCTTCTGAGAATTTTTCTATGGACCCTCCTTTCTCCACCCTTTCTTCATTTTACTAAGACCTTGAGTTTGGGAGGGGCTGGTTCACAGAGGTTTGGTGTTGGGATCCCTAAAAGGCTTTATTCACTGAGTGTAATATCTCCAGCTGGCCAGTAGGATGTACTAGAGGATTTGCTCACTGGGTGTAATGTCTCCAGATGGCCAGTAGGGGTGCTGGTTGTTTTCTCTGGAATGTCTTTGACTTTGAGGCCCCCTCCCTTGTCCTGTAGGGAGTGACTGCAGCTGTTAAATGCTTCTGTCTTTGATCACTGGTGGACTATACCCTGGGGTGAGGTGATCACTCTTCCTATTGTTAACTGAAGTAGTTCTGTTGCTCATACACCTGCGCCTGGGGCAGAGGTAGTTTCTAGTTGTTCTGGGAAGAGGCTTCAGCTGTAATGGAGGCTTGGAATCTGAGTTCCTCAGGACCAGAGGAGCCCAGTGAATATGTCTGCAGCTCTTCTGCACTGGAACTCTCCTTCTAGCCCTGCTGGCAAGCTCCTGAGGGTCAGCGCCAACACTAATTCCTCTGCTCCCTAGTTGACCCAAGTCCCCCCACAAATGACCAGGTTTTAGCTCCACCATTGATCAATCAGTTATTAATTCTTGGGCCCTCAGGCTCCTGGGCTCCTGCCCTGCTGCTAATCAGGCTAATCTGAGGCTAATCCAGGCTCCCAGGCTCTCCCAGGTCCCATGCTCCCGGCAGAGTCCACCCTCTACAACCTGGTTCACCCATGATTGCAGAAGACAAATCCTGAGGTAGTTGTTCTTTCTCTTGGATTTCTGTTAAGAGCTTTGTTTCATATCATATATGGGGGAAGATCAGAAGATTTTAGAACTGTGCCTGTCTTCTCTCCACCATCTTGGCCAGAAGTCCTGTTCTGTATTCATCCTTGTAAGAGTTTTATCAATTTTTTTTCATCAAAATTCATTAGTGAGATTGGTCTATTGTTCCCTTTCTCTGCTTTATTTCTCCTAGGCTTTGCTAGTAGGATAAAATTTTTCTCAGTAGAGTGTGATAGACTGTCTTCTAACTCAATTTTTGAGGATAATTTTCTTGCATAGGTGTTAATTGCTCTTTAAATGTTTCATAGAATTCACTTGTAGAACCTTCTGTCTCAGGGCTTTTTGTCCTTTGGTAGTTCATTATGATATCTTATAATTTATGACTCAATTTCTTTTTCTAAGATTGGATTGTTTAAGATATAGAAATTGAGAGAATCCACTGATCTCCCCCCAGAAAGAGATCCCCAAAAACCAACCCCTAGGAATATTATAGCCAAGTTCCAGAACTCCCAAGTTAAAGAGAAAATATTACAAGCAACCAGAAGGACACAATTCAAATATCATGGAGCTGCAGTCAGGATCACATAGGACTTAGCAGCAACTACTTTAAGGACTCATAGGGCTTGGAATATAATTTTCCAGGAGGCAAAAGAGCTTGGAATGCAACCAAGAATCAACTACCCAGCAAAACTGAACATCCTCTTCCAGGGGAAATGATGGACTTTCATCGAAACAGGGGAATTTCAAATGTTTGATCTTCAAGTAGAGGACTTGGGTGAAGCATAGAGAGTGGATGAGAAGGGTAAAATATGAGGGACTTAATGATGATGAACTGCACATATTCTTGCATGGAAAGATAATACTGATAATACTCATATGAACCTTCTCATTTAATTGAGTAGGTAGAAGCAGCTTTTATAGATGAAGCACAGGAGAGAGCTGAATTTGAAGATATAAAATATTGTAAAAAATGGAGTCAATAGGTGAAAGGGAAATATACTGGGAGTAAGAGAAAGGAAAGGTAGAATAGGCTAAGATATTTCATATAAAAGGTATTTCAGGAAGATTTTGCAATGGTGTGGAAGGGTGAAGGTGAGGGGGAATGAGGGAACCTTCATTCTCTTCAGAAATGGCTCAGAGAGGAAACAGCATATACACTCAATAAGGGTATATACATCTAGGAAAAAAGGAGAGAAGGGGGACAAGGGGAGGGGAGGAGGAATGTGAGTGTTAGAGGAGAGAGTAGATCATAGGAGAGGATAATCAGATATAAGTTATTTTCTTCTTAACTTTTTGCAAGGTGCTGGGGTTGAGTGGCTTGTCTGGGACTACAGGGCTGGGTGGTTGCTGGATCTCTGGGATAGGATGTGAGCTTGGGGCCTCTTGGTCCCAGGGCTGGTGCTCTGTCCACTGTGCCTCTCAGCTGCCCCACAGCACATTTTTGATGAAGGACAGAGTGAAAGGAGAGAGAAGATATAAGAGATGGTAGTGGGGATGTATGGATACAATCAATAACAGCAACTGTGGAAAAATATGGAAGTAACTTCTATGATAGACTTATGATAAAGAATGTGATCCACCTGAGACAGAGCTGATGGTATCAGAACACAGACCGAAATACATTTTTTTCTCTTTCTTTTACTTTATTTCTCATGAGATTTTCTATTTTTGTGGGAGAGGGAATACTATGTTTACACTTAAACAAGAATATTTTAGTAATTGCAAATAGAAATAAATAAAATCTTTAAAAAAAATAATTATCTTGCAGAGAGAAGTTCTAATGCTTTTGATTGCAAGGGACCAGGCCCTCTCTATGGGTAAAGACTGGAGCATAGACCAGGAAAGCAATGACAACAATTTTCACCAGATTATACTCCCTTAAAAATATAAAAACTTTCTTATCTCTAGAATTAATTATGAAAATAGCAAGAGGGAAAAGTCTGAAACTTGGGATAGTGACCACATCCCTTCTGGTGAACAGAGCACAACTCTAACTTAAAATTCAAAATCAAGAAATAGACTGAAAAATGAGCAAAAAACTACTTGACTTTAAAAAAACTACCATTATGACAGAGAAGTTCAATATATAAACTCAGAAGACAATGACATGAAAGCCTCAAAGAAAATTGCAGAATGGTGCAAATCAATAAGAATTTCTGGGATAACTAAAGGAAAATTTTTAAGAGCAAAAATGATTTTAAAAATCAGAGTGCCAGAGGAAAAACTAAAAGGAAATGAGAGAAATGCAAGAAAATAATGAAAAGAGAATTAATAACTGAGTAAAGGTAACAGGAAAAAATAGTGAAGATAAAACACCTGAAAAAGCAGAGTTAGCTAAATGATTAAAGTACAAAACCTCGCTAAACAAAATAATTCTTAAAAATTAGAACTAGTCAAGTGAAAATTAATGACAGCATGAAACATCAAGAAAAAATAGAATAAGTCAAAAGGATGAAGAAGAGAGGAAAATTGAAACATTGGGAAAAAATTGACCTGAAGAATCCTTGGACACCCTGAAAGCCATGATTTTAAAAAAGAATCAAAACATCACATCTCATTTTTATTTCATTTTAATATAATTTTATTTTTCCAGTTACATGAATAGAAAATTTTTAACACTGGGATTTTATAAAATTTTGAGTTCCAAATTTTCTCCCTACTTCCCTACTCTTCCTCCTCCCTAAGAGAACAATTTAATATAGGTTGTGTTATATGGAATTATGTAGAAGCTATTTCTATATTAGTCAAGTAAGAAAAGAGGAAGTAGTATACCATCACTTAGTTTGCAAAAGGAAAAAACATGAAAAATAAAAATAATGAAAATAGTATACTATTTGCATTCAGAATCCATCAGTTCTTTCTCTATCAATAGTACTTTCCATCATGAGTCTATTGGGATTGTCTTGTATTCAATTCCAGTGGACCCATGATTAAAAAGAAAATGCTTTCCACATATAGAAAGAGAATTGATGAATTCTGAATATAGATTGAATTGTACTTTTTAAAAAAATATCTTACTTTTTCTTTTTTCTTTCTGTGCTTCCTTTTGCCTCAAGACTAACATAGAAATATTTTTTGCATGACTTTAAATTTACAACCAATATAAAATTGCTTGTATTCTTAAGGAAGGGAAGGAATGAGAGACAAGAGAAAATTCGGAACACAATTTTTTTCAAAAGATTGTTAAAAATTGGGGGCAGCTACATGAATAGAGCAGTGAATAGAGCACCAGCCCTGGAGTCAGGAGTACCTGAGTTCAAATCTGGCCCCAGACATTTAATAATTACCTAGCTGTGTGGCCTTGGGCAAGCCACTTAACCCCGTTTGCCTTGCTAAAACCAAAAAAAAAAAAGATTGTTAAAAATTGTATTTGTAATTTTCAAATATTCAATGCATTAGATAAAAGATATGGAAACAAAAAAATTATTGAACTCAAAGAATTCTCTTCAATCATTGTATCACTGAAAAGAGCAAAAGCAATCATACTTGATCACTGTACAATATTGTTTTTATTATATTCTCTTGATTTTGCTCATTTTACTTTGCATTTTTCCTTTTTAAATTAACTCTCTAAGGAAAAAATTTCTAGGACTACATGGATTTATAAACAAATTCTACCAAACATTCAAAGAAACTTAACTCACCTTCTATATAAACTATTTGAAAACTTGGTAAAGAAAAGGCCATACAAAATTTCTTCTATGACATAGATAAGATTTTGAAATCTAAGCCAGGGACAGCAAAAAACAGCAAAAAAAAAATCTGTAGACCACTTTTCCTAATGAGTATCATACAAAAACTATTAAATAAAATATTAACAAGGAGACTAAAGCAATATATTACAAAGATCATAAACTATGAACAGATGAAATTTACACCAGAAATGCAGGGCTGGTTCAATATGATGAAAATTATAAATATAATTGATGATTTCAATAACAAAAAACAATAAAAATCATGTGATTATGTCAGTGGGTAGACAAAATGTGTTTGACAACATATAATGCCCATTCTTATGAAAAATACAAACAAGCACAGGAAAAACTGAAACTTTTCTTAATATGATAATTAGCATCTATCTAAACCCAAGAGCAAACCTTAGTGTAATGAGAATAAACTAGAATCCTTCCTAATAAGATCAAGATTAAGCAAGGATGTCAATTCTCATTGTTATTATTCAATATTGAATATCATTCAATAAAAATAGGCAATGATTTCTAAAATATATAGAGAGAACTAAGTCAAATTTATAAAAAAAAAAACAAGCCATCTTCCAATTGACAAATGGACAGTGGGGACTGCTAGGTGGAACAGTTAATAGAGTACCAGTCCTGGAGTCAGAAGGACATATGGTCAAATGATATGCAGAGGCAATTTACAGATGAGGAAATCAAAGCGATCCGTAGTTATATGAAAAATTGCTCTAAATCATTATTGATTAGAGAAATGCAAATTAAAACATCTCTGAGGTACCATCTCATACCTATCAGATTGGTCAATATGACTGGAAAGGACATTGTTGGAAGTGTTGTGGGAAATTTGGGGCACGAATACATTTTTGGTGGAACTGTGAACTCATCCAACCTTTCTGGAGAGCAATTTGGAGGGCAATAAAATTGTGCATACTCTTTGATCCAGCTATACCATTCCTGGGTCTATACCCTAAAGAGGTCAAGAAAAAGGTTAAAAACATCATTTGTACAAAAATATTCACAGCAGCACTGTTTGTGGTGGCAAAGGATTGGAAATTGAGTGAATGTACATCAATTGGTGAATGACTGAACAAATTGTGGTATGTGTACATTATGGAACACTATTGTTCTATTAGAAACTAAGAAGGATGGGATTTCAGAGAAACTTGAATAGATTTGCATGAACTGTTGCTGAGCAAGATGAGCAGAACCATAAGAACATTATATACCCTAACAGCAACATGAGGGTGATGATCAACCTTAATGGACTTGCTCATTCCATCAGTGCAATAATCAGGGGCAATTTTAGGATACCTACAATGGAAAATACCATCGGTATCCAAAGAAAGAATTGTGGAGTTTAAACAAAGACCAAAGACTATTACCTTTAATTAAAAAAAAGTTATCTTATGTATTATGTAAGTTTGCTATCTCTTATATTTTATTTTTTTCCTTAAGGATATGATTTTTCTCTCAACACATTCAATTTTGATCAATGTATACCATGGAAACAATGTAAAAACTATCAGTTTGTCTTCTGTGGGGGGTTGGTGGAAGGAATCAAGTTTGGGGAGAAAATTGTAAAATTCAAAAGAAAAATAGGCAATAAGAAAACAAATCCTTTGTAAATGGCATGATGATATTCTTCAAGAATTCTCGAGATTCAACTAAAAAAACTTAGGTGAAAAAATTAACAACTTTGCCAAAGGTAAAGGATATAAAAATAAACCCATATAAGTCATCAGCATTCTCAACAAAAAAAGAAAATTCCATTTACATAACCACAAACAGTATAAAATACTTGGAAATTAACATAAGAAGGATTTCTACAGACATAATTATAAGACTCTCTTCACATATATAAAAATAGATATAAACAATTGGAGGCATATTAATTATACATAGATAGCCTGAGCCAATATAATAAAATGACAGTGCTACCTAAAATAATTTAATTATTAAGTGTCACACTAATCAAACTAAGAATTATTTTGTAGAGTTTTATTACTGCTCAGTCAATTTTTAGTCACTTATAACTCTGTGACCCCTTTTAGACTTTTCTCGACAAAGATACTGGAATGGTTTGCCATTTCCTTCTCAAGTTCATTTTACAGTCAGGAAATGGAGGCAAATGGGATTAATTGACTTGCTCAGGTCAAATAGCTGCTAAATGTCTAAGAACAAATTTGCACATAGGAATATTATTTTATATGGATCTTTCTGTGCTTCTCATTTTTCATCATAGCAATTCCCCAAACAATGGGTATTTACTTTGTTTCCAGTTCTTTGATAATACACAGGCACACACAAACTTCTTATCAATGATCTCTTTGGGGGTATAAGTCTGGTAGTAAAATCTCTGGGTCAAAGGATATAGATATTTTAGATACATTAGCAAAATTATAGATTGCTTTCCAAAAATATTTGTACTGATTCACAGATCTACCAACATTGCATTAAATTCTATAATCTAATGAGAATTATTGATTCTACAGGGCTGAAAATCAAACACACTTCTAAACAGGAAAATTAAATAGATATGGTTGATATATTGGCTTATTTTGTTTAACTGTTTTTTTTCTTTGTTTCAAGGGAGGATTCTAACAAGATGGGAATGTGATTGAGAAGTAAAGAGTGATTTTAAAATCACAAAAAAAATTAATAAAGCATTTCAAAGCCTTGAAAGTTGTTACGGTTTTGTTTGGCTGGTTATGAGTTGGTTTCTATTGCTGATTTCATCAAAGGAGATGACACCAGGGTTGAAAGTCCCTTCTCTAAAACAGATCTGCAATTTCTCTATAACTTTTTGTCAGAGAGATGCCTGAAACACTTAAATATTGACAGAAATAGAAAATATCAAGGGCAGAAATTAAATCCTTATTTCCCTATTTTTCATTATTTGTCCTCCATTTACTTGTTATTCAGTCAAGTTTTAGAAAAGTGACAGGAAAGGGCAGCTAGGTGGTGCAGTGGATAGAGCACCAGCCCTGGAGTCAGGAGTACCTGAATTCAAATCCGACCTCAGACACTTAATAATTGACTAGCTGTGTGGCCTTGGGCAAGTCACTTAACCCCATTGCCTTAAATAAAAAAAAATTAAACAATAAAAGTGACAGGAAAAACAGATCCAAAATATTCATCCTATGCAGATTACAAAACCAATTTCTTCATCACTACTGGAAAGATTTGATTTCCCCATTTCAACAACTATTCCAAGGAAAACACAGATTTGAGAATAAGAATGTATTGAAATGAATGAATATAAGAAAAAATATGAAATGACAATCTATTACTCTAAAATCTTGTTCTTTTGCCTGCAAAATTAGCAGATGGTTTTTTTTTTATTTTTAATACTTAGCTTCAAGTCAAATCCATTATTTTACTATACTTTTTTGGAGTACTGTATACAAAGATGACTTAGAAGATGACCAAAAAGAAACAAAAACAGAACAAAAATCCATTTTGCTTATGTTTCAAAACAAATTCCAACCTCATATATATTTTTCTAAGGTAGTTGTTACCTGGGAAAGCACTCAGCTAGAACACTGATCAATTTGGTTTTAGAAAATGGTGCGATATTTTCACTGTTAATCATCAGGTTTTCAGTACCAGTTATGCTCATATGTCACCAGAATAATAAATTGAATACTTTAAAGTAAAATTATTCAATGAGGTTTTAAAAAATTTCCATAATGCCAAATAACTTGTTAAAAATAACCAGTTGTTTTTTATATCAGACCTTAAAATTTGTTTGTAGATTCACACACACACTCTAAAACATGCTTTTCATAATTTTTTTGCATATATCATTCAATACAAAACATTAAATCATAAATCATTAAATCATAAATCAACTACTATCTTAATTTCTTCATTTTGGGGGATAACAAATCAGTCAATCAAAAGTATTTATTGAGCACCTATTATCTTCTAGGCACTATGCTAAGTAATGTGCATGCAGATGCAAAGAATGAAACGACACACAGGCTAAGAGCAAGAACATAAAAACAGCAAGGAATAAATATTAAGAGGAAGAATGCAAGCAAATATAGGATAAGTACACTGTAATTTGATAGGAAAGCAATTAGCCATTAGGAGAATAAAGAAAGGCTTCATGTTCAAAGGTTGTGTCTGAGTGATGTCTTGAAGTAAGAGAGAGTTTCTGTGGATTGGATGTGATAAAATCGTATAATCCAGATATGAAGGACAGCTAATGCAAAGTTACCAAGGTGAGAAATAAGTATCAGGTGGGAGAGAGAAAGACAAGACTAGTCCAACTGGATTGCAGAGTGTAGGAGATAGGAATGATGTCCAACAAAGACAGCGATAGGTTGGGGCAAGTTTGTGAAGGTCTTTAAATACTAAACATATTAGTTTAGATTTTATTCTGGGGCAATCAAAATAGAGTCATCTGGTCACATCTTTGTCTTAGGAAGAACACGTTAGTAATTCCATGAAGGATCAGTAAAAGTATGTAGAGACTTGGGGCAGGTAAATCAATGAAGAAGGAAGTACAGTAGTCTGAGAAAGATGAGATGAGTTCAGGAATGTAAATGGGTGGTAGCTCCATGTGAAAAAATGGATAAAGACAAGATAACTAATTACTTTACACACAGGGAAATCCCATTTATCCTGGAATATTTCTACACTTGAAAAATAATTGGGTTTATTCTAGAACAGAGAACTCTGTGAGAGTTTATACACTGGGAGAATTTGGTTTACTGAGTCTGACTTCATTCCTTTATCTAAATAGCTGCTGAGGATGTCAATTCTAGTGAAAATGCTGGATTACTGAACTTCTTCAGGAAGGGAATTAGCTTACTCATTGATTTATGACTATAGTTCTAACTCATCCAGATGGAGCCATCACTGGAGACTGAAAGGCATAGGTTTACATGAATGAAGTTCTTTTATCATCTCCTCCAGATAAGACAGTGCTCATCCTGCAAGGTAATTCTTAGTGTGTTTACAGGACTTTTTCCCTTTTGTGGCAACTATGTCACATAATAGATGGAGTACCCAACCTGGATTTAGAAAGACTAAAGTTGAAATCCATCCTCAAGTGCATACTAGCTGTGTGATTGTAATCAGTCATTATACCTCTCTCTCAATTTTCTCATCTGAAAAGTGGAGATAATAGTAACAATTACCTTCTGCAGTGTTGTGAGGTTCAAATGTGATAAAGCATTTAATATTTTGCCTAAAATAAGGCAAGTGATTAATAAAAGCTTGTTTTCTTCCTTTCCTCTTTTATTCAAGATGGAATTATATTGTGAAGAAATACTCTGGAGTCAGTAAATGTTAATATGAGGATCCCTGG